>NW_022883680.1:0-22007 GCF_011952255.1 Bombus vosnesenskii
TGTTGCACGACAGCACATCAAATGTGGAAAAAGCTGAATACAGTATATGACATGAAGTCATGAGGATGAGAATTTAAATATGGTCCAGAAGCAGTGCTTCGATTTTAAATGGGAAGAATCTGAAAATGTCTCTTACAACCTATCAAAGTTGGAACTCATAGCGGCGAAGATGAAAGTCCTTGGGAGTGAAATTGACGAGAAAATGCTGATAACACGCATTTTATCGGTGTTACCAAACAAATTCGATCATTTTCACAGTGCGTGGGATTCCGTGGAAGAAGAAAAGAAGACCTTAGACAGGCTTAGTACCAGGCTGATGACGGAAGAAATTAGATGGAAGAAAGACGACCAGGAAACAGCGGTGGCACTGGTAACAAAAGGTAATAATTATAAAAGGGAACAGCAGAAGCAGTCAAGTAAACGTGAATACGAGAAACAAGGACCAAGTTGCTTTAACTGTGGAAAAGTTGGCCATCTAAAGAAGGATTGCTTTAGATGCTTTATATGCAAAAGGAAAGGCCACACCAGCAAAAACTGTTTTAAAAATAACAGAAGAAGCAACAATAGAGACAACCAGGAACCTAGAAACCAAAATCGGGATCACAGCGGAATTGGTGTATTAGGAAGTACCTCAGCGATACAAACGGCAAACGCTGATGTTTGGATAATCGACTCAGGGGCTACGGATCACATGACAGGACGACGGGAATGGTTCAGCGTTTTCGAAGAATTCGATAACACGGTGAAGATAGAGATCGGCGATGGTCCGTTCATGGATGCGTGCGGCAAAGGAAAAATCAGAGTAGAGACTTTTGTGGACGGCAAATGGGTAACATGTACAATGAACGATGTTCTATACGTACCAGGTATGAAAAGAAATCTATTTTCGATTAGATCTGTCGCAAGGAGGGGCATAGATTTTTGTATTTCAAAGGAAGGTACCAATTGCATATTTTTACAAAATCAGAAAATAATAGCAAGAGGTTCTGTTATCGGAAATTTGTATAAAGTAGATATGCGAGTTATCATACCGTCAGTTTGTAATTTTAGCAATAGAGCGGAGGCAAACGCGGACACATTGCAATTATAGCACGAACGGCTATGTCATCAGAACATCAGACATGTTAAAGAATTCTTAAAGAATTCAAATATGAAAGTTGTAGAGGATAATAACTTTTTCTGTGAAGGTTGCGCGTACGGGAAACAGCATAGATCGAGTTTTCACGAGAAAATCAATCGGGCGACTAAACCTCGCGAAATTATTTATACGGATGTATGTGGACCTATGGAAGTCGAGTCATTAGGCAAGAAACTGTATTTTCTGACATTTAAAGATGATTTTTCAAAATTCACAAAGATTTACTTCTTACGACGTAAGTCAGAAGTAATTGAAAAACTAAAAACCTTTTGCCTAGAAGTTGAAAATCAATTTAAGGATAAAATTAAAGAAATTCATAGTGATGGAGGGAAAGAATTCCAGAAATAAAGAAGTCAAAGAATTTTTAAGAAGTCAGGGAATTAGGCACACGATTAACGTCCCATACACTCCTGAACAGAATGGTGTCGCAGAAAGGGAAAATAGAACAATAGTAGAGGCAGGTCGGTCGATGCTATATTCGAAACCAAATCTACCGCTGAACATAACACAGCAGTACGGGGCCGACAAGACAAGATAAGAAAACACCATATGAACTGTGGTACGGGAAACCGCCGAATTTAGAAAAGTTTAGGGTTTTCGGTACTGAGTGCTTTGCTCACATACCTGCGGAGAAAAGGACAAAACTTGACAAAAAGGCTAACAAAGGATATTTGGTAGGCTATTTAGATGACGAACGAGGGTATCGAGTGTACGTGCCAACAGTAAAAAATGTAATATTAAGCCGTGACGTAATATTTAAGCCTGAACTAGAAAATGCGAAATTCGTAAAATTAATTTTACAGAAAATTGTCGAGCGCGAAGATGTGAGTGCGCAGAGCGATAGAGCATGTACGTATGAAAGTGCAGAGAGTGAACATGAAAAACAACCTCATGGAACTAGCGACAATGTGAGACAATTGAGAGATAGAGATAAGATCAAACGAACCGATTTTTATGGTAACCCAGTAACGTACGTGGCGGAAAAATTACCGGTGGATTTTAATGAAGCGATGAGATCCGAAAAGAAAGAGTTATGGGAAACAGCTATGAATGATGAAATGAAATCGCACCATGAAAATAAGACGTGGATACTTGTAGAAAAACCTAAAGATCAGAAGGTACTTAGCAATAGGTGGGTTTTAACGATAAAGCTAAATCCGGACAACTCGGAACGATACAAAGCGCGACTTGTAATAAAAGGGTGTTCACAGAAAGAAGGCATAGATTATAAGGAAACATATAGTCCCGTTGCTCGGTTTGACACAATTAGATTAATGCTCAGTATTGCAGCCAAAAATAATTTACACCTCGGACAGTTCGACATTAAAACCGCATTCTTATACGGAAGTCTGAAAGAAGATATTTATATGAAACAACCAAAAGGTTATGATGATGGTACAAATCGGGTTTGTAAATTGCTAAAAAGCCTATATGGCTTAAAGCAGTCTCCAAGATGTTGGACGGAAAGTTTCACAAAATTTATCTCGAACTTAAAATTTTATCAGAGTAACGCAGATCCTTGTTTTTATATTTATACAAAAGACGACAAATTAATGTTGATGACCATATACGTAGACGATGGACTGGTAGCAGCTTCAGACGAATCTTTAATTGATAAATTCTTCGATGATTTAAATAAAGAATTCAAAATTACGAATTCGAAAGAAGTAAAGAGTTTTCTTGAACTTGAAATTAATAGGTTAGAAGATGGTTCAATATTCATTCATCAGAGTAGGTATATCGAAAACATATTGGAAAAATTTAATATGAATGAGGCAAACAGTGTTTCTACACCTATCGAGACTAATTGGAACGAAAGTAACATAGGCGATAATGATTGTAACGCACCATACAGAGAAGCCGTAGGGAACTTAATGTTTTTACAAACCGTAAGTAGGCCAGATATTAGTTTTGCAATAAATATAGCGGCGAGACACTTAGAGAATCCAAACCAGTATCAATGGAAATTAGTCAAACGAATTTTGCGCTACATAAAAGGGACCGCAGACATGGGACTCTTATATACAAAAGCAGGCAGTCTCGAAACCTTTAGCGACGCTGACTATGCAGGCGACAAAGAAACAAAAAAGTCGACATCAGGCGTTGTATGTAAGTATGCGAATGCGGCCATCACATGGCAATGTAAGCGACAACAATGTATAGCTCTATCTACGACCGAAGCTGAATATGTCAGTGCAGCCTCAGGAGCGAAAGAAATTATGTGGCTAAAGAAAATATTTCTTGAATGTAAATTAGAGATCCTTAAGTATATGCTATGTGTAGACAATACTAGTGCCGTGAAATTAATTAAGAATCCAGAATTCCATCAAAGAAGTAAGCATATTGACATAAGATATCATTTCTTGCGAGATTTATACAATAGAGGCGAAATTGATATAACGTATGTAACAAGCGAAGAGCAATTGGCAGATATATGTACAAAGGCGTTGCCAAAACCGAGGATTTGAATATTTAAGGAAAAAGTTAGGTTTGAAAAGTAAAAAAGATATTAAGATGTAATTGTTTGTAAACATGTAGAGCTTTTAGAGAGGGTGTCGAAGTGAATATTACTTCTCAAAAAAAAAGAGGAAAAACTCTACATGATCTGTTTAGTCTTCTAGTTTTTTTTTTTTGTGTAATAAATTAATTTGTATGGAAAAGAGAAAGGCGGCTGGCAAATGTACTTGAGAAGGCATTGACAAATTAATTTTCAGATATTTACGACAAGAGTTAGAAAATATTAAGAGATAATTTGTAAATTTGAGATAATTGTTTGTAGGGATGTAGAGTTTTAGGGAGGGTGTTGAAGTTCACTTCTAAGAAAATCTACATCTGGTCTTTTTTAGTTTTCTCAAGCACTGAAGCCATCGACAGCGTGTAGACAAAAGACTGCGACGAAGTCAGGCCATAAACAGTAGACAGGCGACGTTGGCTTCGGGGTTTTTCAGTTATTAGGTAACACAGCTAGCGTGCGGATCTGGACCAGCTCAAATTGTATTTTTACTTATTACACTTCTATTTAAATATATTTTCTACCTTACAATTTATCCACGTGTTTTCTCTATTTACACACCGAATAACCTCAACAGCACGTGTGTTGTAAAATTTGTAGGTAATACCTTTAGCATGATGGTTATGTCAATTAAGAAATGTACTAAAAATACATATATATATGAAGTAAAGGCTTTCGCATAGTCTATCACAGTGTCATTCAGCAGGTCCTTAACTGGGCAGGAGTACCTGTCAATGTCTATGGGGAGACCCGTGGGATATAGGGTCATGAACCATAAACATGCATATTACTTATTGTTCATTATTAGCTGCTTGGAATATAATTCTCCTCATTAGACGAGTGATTATTACTACATATATCAAGGCAAACATTTATACATATACATTTATGCACGGGAAATTCTAATACATTGCCTGTAAGGACAGTAACCGAATGGCACTCAGGTCATTCTATTAAATGACAAAAATTTCTTTTACTCTGTGTTTAGGCTATGGTAATACACAGAAAGTCGAGTTGAGTTCTCTTTTAGAATCAGAAGGTTTGCAAAGTCAAATAGCACAACAAAAGAAAGCTTTGGAAGAGAAATTCAATGAAGAGAACGATGAGACTTGTGAGACTAATTTTTCTACAAATGTAAATTCGAAAAAATATAATGTAGAAAAAATGGATTGTGACTCTGAAGAAGCAAATGCGTATAAACATCACTTCATACCGGGACCATCTTTCAATTCGATGACTGATATAATGCCACCTGCACCTCCTTTACCACCACAATTAATGGCCAAGTAAGTACAATTTAAAAATTCTAATGGAATGCTGAATACTTCTAATATTAATAAGTAATTTGGAATAAGTTTAACATTTTATTTGGAAAAAATACGAAATTTTAATAAAATGTACTAGATTACCAGATAATGATACAGACGCACTTTCAAGTATGTTGATGTCATGGTATATTAGTGGTTACATGGTATATTACACAGGTAATTATTTCATATAAGTATTTTATTGTATATTAAATTTTCAATGGACTATGTTATTTCTTTTGTAGGTTATTATCATGGTTTGAAACAAGCAAGAAACAATCAAGAGAACAGGAAGAACTGTTGATTATATCAATTTTTTCAATAACAATATAACAATAATATAAGATATAATAAAATATAAAACTCATTGTATTTATTTACTTCAATTATTTGAAATAAAGAACAGCTTTATTTTCATATAAGACTTTAAGACTTTTTTAAAAATAATTACTAAGATAAAAAAACATAAAAAACATATTTTTGATAAAATACACTCACATATATATGTCGGGTTATCATTAGGATTTAAGGCGCGTAATGATCCTTCGTTTGAATTAGCCATTGTTTTACGAAACAGAGAATATATTTACGCAAATAAACAAGATTTTACAAAATATTATGAATAATGAGTTTAATAAATAATAAGATTAACAAACGATAAGTTTAACTAATAATTAGATTAAAGATTAATAAGTTTAACGAACAATAAGAGGAACGAATAATCAGCCATTGTTTTACGAAACAGAGATTATATTTACGCGAATATACAAGATTTTGCAAAATATTATGAATATTGAGTTTAATGAATGATAAGATTAACAAATGATAAGTTTAACTAATGATTAGATTAAAGAATAATAAGTTTAACGAATAATAAGAGTAACGAATAATATGTTTTACGAATAATAAATTTAACGAATAATGAATTTAATTAACGCTATTAACAATGTTCCTGGGTTCAAACGAATCCACGGTCAACGGGATAACTTTTTACTATGCGTAGAATAATTTTAAACACAAAAAAATACGATTGCTAAAACACTCGGTAAATTGCTCGCTGTATCACTTTCCAAGGCGATCACACGAATGAATATCTGATGAAAATCTTTTTCGCTATACGACTGCATTTGTTTGTTATATGCTCGCTGGAAACATCGAGAAGGTTCCAATCGTTGTTGCTAGGCAATTTCTGTCAAAAGTTTGTTGTATGCTCTTTGGAAACATCGAGAAAGATTCAAACGCCGTTGCTAGGCAGTTTCTGTCTGGAGATTGATTCCTAATACAACGTGTGTCCCATTATATCGACATCTCTAAAGTACACTTCTATGTGATTTCTAGGGAGAACAATACAACCGATCCACACCTTCGTCAGGCAAAACGTTTATCCCGTGACCGTGGCTACGTTCGGCGACCAGTTGTCACCTCGAACCCACTTTCGCTTTTCACAAATATCAAACAATTACAAATGACAATTGCTTAATTACAGTTATGATAAAATCTAGGCTAAAGCATTAGAAGGCTTCCTCAAAAGTGCAAAGGGAAGGCTCCGGTTTTCCTTTCATCTCCGACATATATAATACAAGGATATAATACAACCGAACATTTTAAACTTAGCCTATAGCGCGTGCGCACACACACGCGCACACACATGACACACATGACACCCATGCGCGCACACACATGCGCGCATACACACATGCACACACATGCGAATGATTTCTCGAACGATAATGCATTTATTTATATTTTTCAATATCTGTCCTTACGATTGCGTATTTATTTGTTCCACGTATCATATTTATCTATTTGCATAACTGTAGGTGACATTTTTTTTAACAATTTTGCTAATATTTCATAACTTTTTAATTCATATTTCAAAGTGGTAACAGGTGTTTCTTTCTTTTCAAGTCTCCTCCATATCGGGCTTATTTCTAATAGCCACGCTTGCTTACAAAGCAATTTTATATCTGCACAAGAATATCTTTCAGTACATTTTACTATGTGGTTTACAATATCTGTATTTTCTAATAAGTGGTTGCTAACGTATAATTTGAATATACCAAGTCGAGCAACTTCATTGGGTTATGATACGTATATTTGCTTTTCGAGACGCCTGAGTAAAGCTGCATCAATGCCCCTAATAACATATTTACAATAAATATTATCGTTCTATTATACTAATAATAATGAAGGAATACTTCAAACAACACAATAACATATTTGGAATTTGGAGAAATATTACGATATTTTCTACTTAGAAAACATTGAAATAACGTGATATACGTACCAAAGGGAATTAGTTGTAGCTAGAAGAACTACATTAGAATTCTCATTAGACACTAATCCATCCAATCTAGAAAGAAGTTCTGATCCGAATCTCTTTGCAGGTTCAGACAATATACAGTCTCCTTTATTTGTGGCGATCCAGTCAATCTCGTCGATAAAAATAATTGTAGGCGAATGACTATAGGCAAGTTCAAATAAAACCTGTTCAGTTTAACAAATGTATTATTCATTAAATATTATATTCGAAGTTCCTTAAATTCATTGCCTCATCACGAATATGATATCATTTCGTTTTCCAAACAACTATTCTATTTATATATAAATGACGAAAAATAAAATCAAATCTTTTTATACCTAGAATCTCTCCTTCATAGACAAAGGAACAAAGAGACTTACATAGACAAAGCAACTTACACGTATATATTTCTCGGAATCGCCTCTCCATTTGCTGCCCAATGAGCTGGCAGTTATGTTAAAAAAGGTGCAATGGCATTCTGTCGCGACTGCCTTCGCTAACTTCGTTTTCCCTGTTTTGTATATTTCTTGTAAACACGTACAGAAATGAAAAGAATACGAGTATCTTACCTGTACCAGGTGGGCCGTACAGCAAAATACCTTTCCAGGGGAAAACGGGCCATCAAAAAAGATAGGATACTTAAGGGGATACACAACGGCTTCCTTAACAGCGGTTTTACATTCCTCTAGGCCTATAACGTCATCCCAATGTACATTTAATTTGCTTACTATGATCTCCTGTGATGATACAAAGATAAAATGGCGTCTTCTCTATATTAAGTAAGTGTTACGTAATTTGATATTTGAAGCGTTACTGAAATCACGTCATCGTCGATATACGTTGGACGGTTTATCGACGGGAATTTTATCGTTTAAAAGCTTTACGATATGTATATTAATCGAAAATAACGCATGAGATGTCCTCAGCCTCGTAATTCCGGATTATCTGAATAAAGCTTTTCAATGCATTTCAATATCTTCGATTGCATGGATTGTTCCATTGGGACGTTAAATAGCTCTTCTGATGAACGTCCATCGCTCTCATTGGGGAATATTGACGTCACTGTCATTGCGAGATTAATATGATTCGTATTGTCATCAGTTATCTTCTGCTGTAGATTCGTCTCTTTCACAGGCTCACTTCTCGCTTGTTTACTAACAGATTGGGCTTTTGTCTCAATACTTCTACAAACACTGGATCATATTGTAATACGTTGAATACGTTGAATACGTTGAATACGTTGAATACCGTTTAATATCGTTAAATAATTTAAATTCTTACGTTTTGCTTGCATTTGTCACTTCCCTCGTCATTTCCCTTCCAGTTATTTTCTTACACAATATGGGATATTTTTGAAATTTCATCTTGTAATAATTTCCATACTCTGCAACGATAATTTCCAAATCGATGTTGTCGCAAACCCGATGTTCGGGGGATAGACGAGCTTCCCGGAATAATACATCGCTAACGTCTATATACATAAAAAAATGTAGTTTTTAATTAATTATAGTTTTTAACTAATTAAAAATATTTTTCGCAATGACTGAACACTATAAGATAACCATCAAACAACTGTTTTATCTCTAGGTACGACAGGCAAAAGAATGTATTTACTATATAAATCCTCGAAGATAATTTCTTGTCTTTTGCTTTTTAATTTCCAATTTTTAGATGGATAAGAATAATTTGAATTTATACTTCCTATATTTGTTTATAACTAGTTAATCTACATTATCGATTGAGTTATTCTTAACTACTGAATTACCGATGTCGAATTTTCAAATTTGGTTTCGCCTTCTCTTTCCATGATGGCCACTGATTTCTATTTCGATTGGTCACTGACACTATTCAAAAGAATTGGAACTAGGAATATATTTTAATTATAATATACTCACCCATTGTGTTCCAAATAATCACATACAAGGTATAATATGTTCCGATGACGTTCCGAAATACGGCTCTCCTCCTAATATAATTATTTTTTAATTACAATAATATAAGGTTTTTCATGGAATTTTTTGTTACATTTGCGAATTCAACGAGTTACACATGATTTTTCATGAAACACGAACGTTAAAAATATTTGATACAGGCTAATTATAAAAATTGTTAGAAGCAAAAGTCATAGATACTATGTGCGAGTATCGCATGAAACGAACAGCTATTAAGAGAACTGCAGCAATATTACAAATCAAATAACAAAACACACTCGTCTGTGACGTGGAAATTCTAAATTCTAAAATCTAAAATCTAAAATCTAAAATCTAAAATCTAGAATATTCCTTACCTTTTTTCGCAGATTATAAAATATCTTATTCATACTACCTTGCATCGATAAATCACCGTTCATAGTGACACTTTCAAATCGCCTATCGTTTCTCAATGGATACGAGAATTTCCGTTTATTACTTTAAAAACAACCCATCCATTGCGTTTCTCTTAAAAAATTCTTTCAACTCTGTTGAAAACCGAGCATCAAACAAGAGACAAACGATTTGTTGTCATGGAAATGTTTGGTTCACACATAAGCAACGCACAAATATAATGATAGAATAGCTGAGTGTGTGTACTGTATAGTAAGATGGATGCAACATGGAAATAGAAAGAGAACACCATGTATAGATACTTCCTGTCCTTGTTTAATCAGGCATGCACACTGGTGGACACTGACGCTGCTCGTATACCGCTGTTACATATTTCCTGTACAAGTGCGCGTCATTAGACAAGGACGGAACATCCTCTCTCTACTTCTCTATCGCGTTTTTAGTTCGCTCACGCGCTCTGTACTTATATCTATTATATTTCCACCATAAGCAGCGGCCGTGCAGTAACTTACAAAAGTTCCGAACGGTTCCATCCTGGGCGGACGGTTAATTGCGTTCGGTACTTCGAGGCAGGAAGGTGAGTACAGAATCGCTCCTCTTAGTACTCTTATTAGAAGTGTTATCATCGAATATAAGTTTTTTCAATAAATTCTTATCGTTTTACAATCTTTCTAGAATACAATGGCGTCAGCAATCGATCATTTTCGCGAATTTATTGTAAATTAATTGGGGGAATATCTGGAGTTCTTTATCGGTTTCGACTGTAAAATCAGCAACTATTCGAAATTTTCATTCATAATTGTGACATTTTCGACTCTTCCGTTGCCAAGACCCTCTTGAGAGATTTTTGGCACGTTCCATCACCCTTGTTAAACGAGTGCACATTGGTGGATATATTGATTTTAAAAACCAATACGTGTACGAGATTTATTATCGCACTGGGACAAAGAAATCCGTTTTATTCGCGAATTTTCCGTGTTTCTTCTTAATTTTCGTGAGTGTCTGGCGCGGAGCATTATTTGAATGAACTTTTCATCGTTCAGATTATATTTCGTTTAAAAAGATTGAAATTGATGTCGAGAAGAAATGAAACAAGGTGCTCGGGCATTCTTTCGTTTCTCGGGGAAAGAGAAATATGAAAAAAACGGTCGTTCTTCCTTCTGCCATTTTCGTCCATTACCAAAATGGCATGACCCAAGTGTCCCGGGCCCTGAATCAATCAAGCGAATTTTGAATAATTTTTGAATAATATCCAGTTAATAATTTGTGAAACAAATTAATTTCATTTTATTGTTGGAAACAAATTAGTTGGATTTTTCTTTCTTTAGCAGTTTTTGCCAGAGTTGACCTGACGTGCTACTTCAGTTTCCATCTTCGCTTCTCGAAACTTCCAACGTCCTTGGTGTTGGAGTCTCTTTGCCCAGGTGAGTACATAGCTTCTAGATACTCGTCGCTGTTCATCCTTACGAGCCTCTCGAGCTTTAGTTGTCAATTGTTATCGTTAAAGGAAGAGAAGCTCGCGACGGATGTTATCGAACAAATCGTTTATTCTCGAAAAGTTCGAACTTGTTCGTTGCGTTTGAATATATATGGACGGACGCCATTTTTCATGACATCATCATGATTTGTCATGTCGTGAGTATAGCTTCTGACTACCATATGTTTGTGATTTATGTGAAATTTGACCACTATACCGTGATAGAATAATATTTCCAATGAATTATAAATATTTTACAGTGTGAATTATAAATATTTGTTACAAATTATATCGTACTTGAGGTGAAAATGAACCATATATCTGCTTATGGAATACGAGGTAGTAAATCATTCGAAACATAATAGCGATTAATTAAGCACATATACAATAACGTTTACGAATGAATATTGCGAATTATTGTATGGCTTTAATGCGGTATTTAATGTTTTGATTGCGGTCTTTGAAATGGTATCATAGGTGCTGATATAATATCGCGCGAAAAAGGAAAGACCAGTGGTTAATATTGCAGGTGCACCAGTGCGTTGCGCTCGGCGAGGGTGGTTTTGACGCTGGTGCCGAGGAAAGGCGCAGAACGTGTTCGATCGACCCGCGAACGTAGCCTGTGCGCATACTGCGACAGAGTTCGTTTCAGTTAGGCTCAGTCGCTGTTTGTCCGTCGACAGCGTATAGTCGCGTCGGCCTACGATTCCTTTTTTCTTCTTGTTTCTTGCGAACTCTCTCGCAACAGCCGTTCTATACGTACGCCGCCAGTATATCGCGTGATCATCGTTCCCGTTGCTTCCCTTACCCTCTCACGTCTCCCTTTGGTTTTTCCTTGTTTGGAGGGAATTCATCGCTCGAACACATGGACTGCGAAGCACGAGGGTTGATCGAGGCATCAGCGTGATGTACTTTTCAGGTTTCATATTTTCTCTATGATACTTTCTAAGGAGAATTTGGAAGATATACATTTTTAGGAAATAAAGGTTTTTATGGAGTCATCGATAAGTTAGAATTTAATTAACTCTCTTATAACAGGTATTCCAATTTTTTAATGTATAAATTTAGTTTCCTCTATGGTGTTAGAGAACATAATGCGGGCATTTTATGATATAACGAATATATTCGTATATATTTTAGTTTATTCATTCGTCAAATTTCCCTAGTAGGCCGGCCTGCAGCTCACATGCAGCACTTAGTAAAAATTTGTTTTGTTAGAGGTTGGCCATTCTTCTTGCTATAAAAATATCGTGAAGTCATATCATATGATAAAGCACCTTCTGAAAGCTAGATGCTCGATAACGAGCCTAATGATTCTCGGTAGTTTGTAATGTCAAACTTTGAATTGGCGAGATCGCTCTGCTGTCAAACCGCCGTCCAGCGGCGACCACATTCTTTAACCACGTTCAAGGGGTATATCACGCTACAGAAACCATCAAAGGGTTTGCAAGTCAGTTGCCTTTTAGAAGTGGGGCAGTTGGTTGTTACATGTCATCCGTAGTTGCTGGCTGTTCTCCTTAGTCGCCATACATCATAGAGACGATGGTTATAGTCGCCAGTTGTCCTTGCTAATGGTTGCTTGTTGTCGCTAGTTAGTTCTCGTTATCGTTATGTATTCCATCAATCACGTGAAATTTAACGTATGGGATTTTATTCTTTCTGTAGGGAGATTTTTTAAGACGAGGAAAATATAGAATATTTCAAGACGACGGTAAGGTTTGAATTTAAGTAACTATTTTATGATACAACAAAGTGGAAAAACGATTTAATTTTATAAAGTTTAAGGTAATTTTTTAAAAAACTTCGAATTTAAAAGATTCAAATAGATATCTTAAACGTAATTAAACCCTCCATATCGTAAGAAATTAAATGAAATTGCGCAAGAAAGTTAATACATTTAATGTATTATTTTAAACATTTGTTTAAAAACATTTATTTAAAATTTAAGTGTAGGCGTTGACGCGCGCGCGCCATTCGAAGCATTTCGTTACATCTGCGGTAAAAGTTGTAACTACGAAGAAGCTTAACACATGGTGCGTCTCAAGACGACAGTAAAAAGTATTAAGAGATTTTTCGAGATTTTTTCTTTTAAGTTTCCAAGTACTTTTTCTATTTAACTTCTTTTTTTTTTTTGCATTTTCTCACAATATTCGATAAATAGAGACGAAATATGACAGTTCTTAGTTCGGGGATTTATTGGTTCGAAAGTTACTTCAAAAGTGTTTCTGGAGTTCGTGCGGTTAATACTTTTAAACTACTGAGTACGACCTATTCCGTATGGCTGGACAAATCTTTGTTGATACTGTAAGCGTAACTGGTCCGGATATTGTCTTGTGGAGATAGAAAAATACACGAAGTATTGATTGAACTACATATTTTTTTAATTCTTTTTTCATTCTTTTAGTTCTTCATATATTGATAATAGAACGATATTCCACTACTTTGAGCACAATATAGTAATGCTTAAATAAATAATAAAATTTACGCATTTCGTCTTCATGCGTCGATAAGAAAATGCAAAAAAAGTTAAAGAAAGATGATGCGTAGATGCGAAGTTTAGTCAGCAATAATATTTAAAACCTCTAAAATATATTGTACACATTTATTTGCAAATAAGCTCAACGAAATTAAACTGTAACTGTGTTTCCAATAATGTCTTCGATGTATTGCTCGCCATTATGTCGGATTAACAACTCTAAGTGATCGACCTTAATCACTAAATGGTGGCCGTGATTCAGTGGTATAGCTTTACATATGACGGACATCGCAGGCGCTTATAAGACGTCTATTGTGAAACGTTTCCAATAGCACCGTTTATGTGATGGTGAAATCTGAATATATATATATATATCGCTGAAATATATATCGCTTATCACTTGAGTCTGACACGATCGTTTTTAAATAGAATCACAATTTTTTATTCTTTACAAAATCAGTCTATAAAGATTATGTACAAATAAAATAGATAAATAGATAAATGGTTGTACAAACTTATAAAACAGATATTACAAGTATATCTAAATAAATGATATATTTATAAATTGTAATATTTGATCTAAAATTTAAATAAATAAAAGAGATACTCGTGACTTACAATAAAAGTATTTTTTTTTTCAATTTTTAAACAAAGCAAAAGTGGATAACAATTTTTCAAAATGTAAAAACCAACACAATGGTTGGTTTCTTTAATTAATCAATAACGCTTAAAGTTAATTAATGTCCAGAGTGGTTTGTACATTTTGTATTTCCCCGTATTTCAACGTTCGATGTGTAAATAGAACTTGATGCCTGAAATATCGAAAAAATAATTAAATCCGATCGTTCCGTCGAATTTGCAAATTGTATACTCGTGTAAAATCGAGTGCGCTTGTGTATGCTGATACGAAATGTGGTAGTATATTTTTCTTTTTTCGATTATCGTTATCACTTTTTGTGTGGAAAAATTAATTCCGTGAAATGGAAGTGCATTCAATACGGATTATCACGAAATAATAGCACAACGACGGTACATATTGGTATTGACGTCAGTTTCACAAAATTTCTCGAGTATCGCGGTCGACTATTTGGGTTAAGAATTCATTTTCAAGGTTCTACAAGCACGAGTATCTTATGGATATGAAATTTTCAGTGTACATTTTAATAACCATATTTCATATTGCATGCTGCGGTCCAAGAAAAATCCGCAGTTAATATTCTGCTAATCCCTGCTGCGTTTAAAGACCATAAGTAAGGTCCGTAAGGTCGTCCGTAAGGTTTAAAAGATTTCGAGTAGATTTGTATTACGTATTTTATCTTCTAATTTTTAAAGAGAGGGTCGTGTTTAATTAATTGAAAATGACGAAACTGTAATGGGACATTATTATCAAATATTAAACGTGGTTCCATTGGGAACTTTTATGGTCTTTGCGAGATATATATGCATTATACGTTGCTATTAGCAACGCGTAGCGATGAACGAAAGAGCAGTACCTTCGTTATCTCGTCTCGGTTGTGTACATATCAGTAATGCACAGTACTCGTACTAAATATCTTACAAATTCCATACAGATTTTCAGATTAGTTTCGAATAATGCCAACACGACCATGATAGTCACAGTACAGTATTAAATAGTGCCACTATGCATAATACACTCCTAAAATGTTTCTACAAATATATTTGTCCGAATATTTTTGTCAGCTACTATATCCTAACCACGATTTATTAAACAATATATAGATTTAAAAGAGAATATATAACGACATTACTTGTTTAGGCTAGATTGGTTTAACTTGTATAGTTTTAATAACTGTGTAAGATCAAACAAGAACTTATCGTTAGTTTGGCGAGATTTGATTACACGAAGCAACATAATTGCTTTGAAACTCAGGACAGAAAACAATGTTAACCGGTAGACGCGTTTGTCTGGTGAACGTGTAACGCGTGAATAATAGATAGCGACAATCACGCGAACGCTAGTTACAGCTGACTTGGCTTACATTGTAGCATGCAAACTAGAGTATACGAGCCGTAAGCGCTATTGAAAGTTCAAAGGCCGACTAGTGAGCTTCATCCTATCTCATTTTTTAATCAGGCGATGGATCGACGAATCGGATTGATTTCGAGGATTATTATAGTTCTGTGGGAATTCTAAAGCGTGGTTTGTCTAATCTTGTCTCGTTAGCTACAGACTCTTTGGCGAGCAGCCTGAAACTTGATCCAGTTTCGAGAAAATGAAAAATTCGTTTCTTCTCTTTGCTTCCCTGTTCCCTCTTTCCTCCTTTTTCCCTTTTTACATCGCGTTAAGACCCGTTAAATAATATTGACTGCCGTGGACGCTGGCTGAGAAGTGCACTTTATAACTGGCTTTAAAATCACTGACGTCGATGAGGACAAAGGTAAGTTAGAGGGTCATTTATCTGAGCTGGTGTTATTCGACCTGAACTCTGCAGCTTTTCAGAGCTTCTTTCGTGTTTCTTTTAAGAGCAGAGATGTTAACTGGTCTTTTGTTACGTGTAAGAAGTATGTACTAAAGCTTATTTAGCACCAATTGGTTGCTCAAAGTCGAGATATACATACCTATATTATATTAATACGTTACAGAAGATTACGCGTTGGTTAGCTTATGAGAATTTATAGTGTGTCACAGATCACAAAAGCAGAATGACTACTTTTTCATAAACGATATATGTATATGAATTGAAAGTTTAACTATTGCGCCACATACTTCTCTCGATAAACGTCGTCGAGTGCATATTGTTAAAGAATATTAGCCATTTGAATTAAATAGTTTCGAAGATACTAATGCTTCTGTGAAGCTTTTGCAGGCTGTTAATTTTTTATTGAGATACTACAAATTTTGAATAACTTCGATTAGAAATAAAAATCACATTACATTAACGCGTAGAATGTAACGTAACGTAGATAATGTAAATATAAATTATATTACAAGGAAATAATACGAGTAAGTAATGTGAAACATTCTGGTTAAAATTGCATCCTTTGAAGGCTAGGACACACAGTACTTACGAAGTAGATTAAGTACCAAATGGGGTACTTAAGAAAATTCATGTTGTCATTGTTTAATAAACATCTTCAGCTAATAGCTTTCTGCAAAAGCTGGTTTAAGTTATGCTAGCTTATTCCTTATTAATTGCAATTATATTGTTCGTGTCTCCTAGAGGATTAACAATCCATTTTTATAATGGATAATAAAAGTAAATTCCTATTCGGTTGTCCCAAGTTTCTTTCGTTTTATAAAGAAATGACAGATGCACAACATATTTTGTTTTATGTTATTCTATATTATTTTACATTAAATTGGAAAGAGGTGGATCACACGTAATTCAATAAAATAATATAAAACGAAAAATGTTGTACATCTATTACTATCTTATAAAACGAAAGAAACTTTTAAAACAACCTAATATTTCTCTACTACGACGCTTTTACAGTGCTAAAATATTTGATAAAAATGTTAAGAAATTCTAATATTGATTTAAGCGTATCGATTTATCTGCTCTTCACATTTAATCAAACAGAAATTGTTAATTATGATTTCCACTTAAATGCGGATTGCATATTATGAGGATAAATTATCAAATTCATCTCTAATATAGACATTAGAGAATCATTCATAGCCGCAATCCTGTTTACCGCTAACATTCCTGGTACTCAATAATTCATTAGGTGACTGCTTTAGCCGCACAGAATACACCTACAAATAATTAATCGCGATTAATATTCCATCGACTTTTGAAAATCCCTAATGCGATCTATTTCATGCGATGAGAATACGTATAAATTGAGATTGCGATCGACCATCCTCAGTCGGATAAATCGAGTGATTCAAATTATAACACAAAAAAAAGTTAAAACTAGTTACATTATCTTTTTCAATTTTTATGTATTGTTTGGCGGAAGAAACTTTGGTAATTGGTAAGTAAAGTTCACCTCCTTAATGTTAATGATTTTAATATGTTATTAAGCTCAAAGTTCTAAGGAATTTTCTATATATATATACATATACATAACTGTATGCGTATATGTATAATATACGTATAACAACCAAAGTTCAGCTCTCAAGTGTACGCAAAACTTTTATGTTCATTTTACGCTGTACCAGTATGTTTCATGAATTTGTTTGCTAACAGTATCGAAACAAATAACAAGCAGAGGACGAGCTATTCATGAATTGTTTTACCAGCGTGTACGCTCCCAATATTTTCTATTTGAGAAAACATACTTGTTCCTACTGCAACTACAAATATTTTTACAGTCGACGCTTTTGCCGTGAATCATTGGCTAACATGTAAAATCGAGAAAAAACATGGTTTATTGTGATGGAAATGTGGAAAACCACAAAACAGATATAGAAGGGAAAATAAAGGAAAGGAAGGTAGATAAGTAGAAGCTTGGGGTCAAGTTTAATTCACTGAAACCGAGCTGCTTGTATTATCACAAAACAAAATTGCCAGTACGTCATTTCCGTACTCTCGTCCTCGCGAAAATGGTTTTGCTCGTTAAGAAAAAACGTAGAGACAGGGAAGACAGGAAAAAGCAAACGGAGAGCGCTTTTAAAAAGCTGGCGAACCGTGTGTTACCACAACGAGATACGCGGTGCTATTTGTCGCTTTAAATTGTGTCGCAACTCGTTTTTGAGATCTTTGCCAGGGACGCGTTAAAACACACTGCAAATATATTTCTGGCTTTTCTGGGGTTTAACTGAAATATGACAAATAACGTTGTAAAACATATGTACTTATGACTTACAGAGTAATTGAGTGTACAAAATATATAGTATACAAAATAGCCAGCGATTTAGGGCTTTAAAAGATCAAAAGGAAAGAAAAAAAAAGAGAAGAAGAAAGATAATATGTTGTGGCAGTCTAAGTCGATCTAAGAAAATAGATAAAGGGAGGGAGGGGCAAAGCTAGTTAATCTGGAAAGAATCCAAGCGTCAATTTCAAGCATTTGCAGAGAAGCAAGCGGGCTGGTTAAAGTCGTGAGTTGAGCAATTATCCCGCGTTAGGTTCAATCAGGTTAGTCCCACGCGAAATTGATCCAACCATGCGAAAACGAGTGTATTCTGATTTCTGTCGCAGATACTTCTGGCTAGTGCAGTACCTACACGGTGGTTGTTGAAATAGCCGTTTCTCATCTATTTTCCCTAGCGCGGACATCATCCTTTGATCCCTTACGACTAACGAAGTTTTCGAAGATGTACGGCAGTTTGAGATTCTACTTGAAAATGATCATGATTGCGGCCTGTGTGCCGTCTGCTCTTCTTTTTGTCCTTCCGTTAAAAACTGGTAAGTTGATACTGATTAATTATGCCATCGAAACCATATATAATGGCTACAAAAATGCCGCTAATATAATATTCCTTCTTGTTCCTCTCGGTTTCGGACAGCTTCGCCACCGGCTTTACCCTGTTACTCTTCGGCTCCTCAAATTTCGTCCTCATCTCCATATCTCTTTTTATCGCTTCGTGGCGCCTGAAACGCTCTTTTAATTGCTCGATATTCCTGGCTCCGTATAGCACAGTCTTGTTCGCGACCTCGTCGGGAATGCCTTGAATAATGTAGTCTATCAAGGATTGCGTATCAACCCTTCCTTGTTTTGCAATCCCGCACATGTGATACATATATTGTTGCAGACTCTCATCTGCTTTCTTCTTTATATGGGATAACTCGCCATGTATCTGTTTGTCGCTTACTACATTTTCAAACTCATTCCTCAACGCCTTCTTTAGCTTTGCCCAGGACTTTGCGCATCGTTTTTGTCGTACGAAGGCCTGAGCGGAGCCTGCGAGTAATTTCTTAGCATAGGCCACCATGTGGGCGTCTGACCAACCCCACACTTCTGCCATTTCCTCGAAGTCTTCTACCCACTGATTTACACTCAGCAGATCATCCCCGCTGAATTTCTCTAATGAGTCTTCCACGTCTTTAAGACTCAACATCGAACCGACGCATACCTTCTGCTGCTACTCATCGCGGTCCTGATACACCGCTCGCGTGCCTCTCCTGTCTTCTCGCGCGCCTTGTTTATCGTCCTCGCCTTCACTTTCGTCGGAGCTCTCTTCTTCCGACGATACATCGTCTCCTTCTAGGGCCGCCTGTAGCCGCGCGCGTAGTTCGGTTTTTCTTCCCGTTACCTTCAACCCCAAGCTAACGAGACGCGCTCTCAGCTCTTTCGTCCTCAGCTTCTCGAGGTCTTCCTCTCCCTCTTGACTGCGTTCGGCTCTCTGCTTGCTTCTTAGATCTCGCTGGTTTGTTGGTTCTTCGCCACGCTTCGAATCCTTAGGAGGAGATCGACCAGGTTTGCACGCTCTGTTCAACCTGGCAACCAGCACTGATCTCGCACCGGATATAGGCAGATTCATCTGTGCGAGCTTACTCCTCAGCTCCTCCAGCGTCAAATCCTCTTCACCCGACAATCGTTCGTCTTCAACGTTTGCCATTTTATTCTATTCTTTTCTACTCCCGCACAAATAGCTCCGTTAAATCGTATCGTTTCTCTGTCTTATTCAATCCCGGACGAGCCCCCACTTGTAATATCGGAATATGTTAATAATGGATTGAAAATACAGATATTAGTTAGACAGAGAAACGATGTTTGATTAACAGGAAAACTAAATGCAACGCTCGTATTTACAACAAATAACTTGACAACTATTTGGTAACTCTCTCTCTCTCTCTCTCTCTCTCTGTCACTAGCAACTCTAACACTCGACAACACTCGCAACTCAATTCTAACGACTTCTATGCTTCGACGTCTCGATCAACTCTGATTCTCGCAACACGCATACTTTTCGATTCGCCTTGGATAGCGAAACCGTCCTTCTTCTAACGCGTTTTTAAAACGCGATGGCGCTATCACTTTCTAAAAGCGTCGTCTTTACATTTCCGATGGCCACGGGCACATCCGACTACCAGATATACAATGTATTATAAAAGTATCATTACCATACTTTTCATGAAAAGAGCAATTTTTCTTGATAACTATACTCTGTAACATAGATTGAAGTCGCTGATTTGATCCCTCTGATATCGTTGTCTTATGAGAGTCTCGCCTGGTCTTGATTGGTTCTGTTGACTCTTATCGTTGTGAAAAATCGATTCGTTGTGTACCTTTTCTGTATAGAGAATTATTTTGTGGTAGAATATAATGTTGTAATATTTGTGGTCTTGACTTTACTAATTTTGTCACTGAGCCGCTCTTTGGTTCGTTGAGCGATTCATATTCCGCATATATTCCGTACTTGCTTCGCTTGGTACTTTTATAATTTTCGCAGTTACAATAAAAAATTTAATTCTTAACAGATTAAAGATTTAACCTCGTGCTTTATAGTGTACAATAATTTTTTTTTTGTATAGGTTATGTGATCCATAGTTTGAGTAAGTAGTACATATGTATATATATATATTTACGTGACAAGCTTTCATTTCAATCTATATTTAAGATTAATGTTTTATCAGTTTCTGTTCGTAACAACATCGAAGTAGTCAATAAGTTTGAAGAGTATAATTAAGGAAGTTATGAAGCAAGAGGTTAAGAACAAATTCTGAAAGAGGGTATGTACAACTCAGTAGTACTGCTTTACATTACTTTGCGAATTACTTTTCAAGCATAAAAATAGTTTAACAGCCACTTATAGTTACTTCCTTACCATTACATTCATTAAATTCGTTTGATTTTGTAAACAAAATAACCACGCTGATCAGTCTCTTATTTAAAATAGAATTATTTTGTCATATATCCAACAGTTTACTTTCTCTTCGCTTTGTCTCGTATTACGACTTTATAACGGTGTTTCTTTAAACTTTAAACGATCGTAATAAATGTATTTACGGACGATGACTGATATCTGGTCTGTCTTAAAGTTTCAACTAATTAGTGCCTCGTTACTTTGGACGTTATGAAATGTTGTATAACCAAAGTCTTATCTTCTCTTTTGGTAGTTGCATAAAAGAAGATTGAGCCATTGAAACGCTCGAATAGATTAGCTGATTCGCTTAACGTATTTTTACTTCCGACGAGCTAAACACAAGAGCAGAAAGCACATAAGGAATAATACAGAAACGTCAAACGTATACAGAAATATATTTCGTAAAAGCATTAGTACGTGACATGTCTTTATAATTCTATTTATGTATAGTAAAATGGCTTGTATCCATTTTCATGAATTATAACTGACATTTCAAAGCATTCATGTAGATATGTAACTCTCGTTAATTAATAATTTAACAATGCGTCATGAAACGTATCGTTTTCGTTTCTTCCTTTGTTTCGTTATACACAGGAACGAATTTGTAAATAAAGATGTATAATCAACGATAACATATGACAGCGAGCATAATAACTGTCAGCAAGGGAAGAGGTCGGTAAAATGATTGTGGTTGATTTCAGTGTATCGGTAAATAAGCTTTGACAGACGTTGCCGGGGGACTCGGTGTCGGTGAAAC
>NW_022883681.1:0-26233 GCF_011952255.1 Bombus vosnesenskii
TCAAGCTCTAAAAGTATTGCACACCGTACTAGATACCCTCGTAAAAGCCGGATTCTCCTTTAACTTTTCAAAATGTTCTTTTCTAAAGGCATCGGTACTCTATTTGGAATATGTAATTTACGACGGAGAAGTTCGTCCCAATCCGGGTAAAATGCACGCCTTGAGTTTTTTACCTGCGTCAACGACCGTCACACAGCTCAGGCAGTTCGTAGGTTTAGCCCTTTATTTCCGAAAATTCGTCCCTAAATTTTCACGGGTAATGAAACCCTTGTATGCGCTTACTTCCGATAATAAAAACATGACTTGGACAGATAGGCATGGAAAAATAAGGCAAAAGGTAATTTCCGCCCTGACCGACGCGCTGGTGTTAATGGTATTTGTCCCGAACTACCCGATAGAACTTCGTATCGACGCGAGTTCGGATGGATATGAGGTTATTTTAATACACAAGATTGAAGGTAAAAATAGAGTAATAGAATATTACAGTATAAGAAGTAGCTCTGCGGAATCTAGGTATCATTCTTACGAACTAGAAACGTTAGCAGTTGTGAACGCCGTCAAGCATTTCCGTCATTATCTCCACGGACGAGAATTTCTTGTCGTCTCCGATTGTAACCCTTTGAAGGCATTCAGTAGTAAGGTAAATTTAGATGACAGGGTTTACAGGTGGTGGGCTTACTTACAAACTTTTACTTTTGACATTCTGTACCGGGAAGGTAAACAAATAGCCCACGTAAATTTTGTCTCGCGAAATCCCGTAGACTTGGATCGCAGTACGTTCAGCAAAATCGTAGAGAAAGAAATTAACCTAACCGAAATCTCCGACGATTGGCTACTAGCGGAACAACGTCGCGACCCACAAATTTCCGAGATCGTCGATAAATTGCAGAATGAAGAGCTCGCGGAAGACGTCGTGAATGCGTGTGAGTTACGGTCCGGTACCCTTCATCGTAAAATACAGAGAAAAGGCAGAACTCTCTGCTTGTCCATTGTCCCCAGAGGTTTTAGATGATCTGTTATTAACCATGTGCAACAGTCAGTTATGCACTTAAGTTGGGATAAAACGCTTGAGAAACTGTGCGAGTGTTACTGGTTCGAAGGAATGGCGGAGTATGTTCGCCAATTCGTAGAGAACTGTCACGCTTGTCAAGTTTCGAAGGCCAGTCCAGGTAAAATACAAGCTGAATTACATCCTATACCTAAGACCAGCATACTTTGGCATACAGTTCACGTGGACATAACGGGCAAACTAAGCGGTAAAAGTGGTTCGAAAGAATATGTCATTGTTTTGGTCGACGTCTTCACTAAATTCGCATATCTGCATCATACTCGTAAAGTAAATTTCCTTAGTACCGTTAAAGCACTTACGTACTATATTTTTATTCGGCAGTCCCTGCCGGATAATAGCGGATCAGGGAAGATGTTTTACGGGCAAAGAATTTCCAGACTTTTGTCAAGATAAATACATTAAACTCCATTTAATTGCGACCGGAGCTAGTAGGGCCAACGGACAGGTAGAGCGTATTATGAGTACGCTAAAAAAAAAAAAAAACATGTTCACAACAATAGAAACCAACTGGCGGTCCTGGCAAGACGCGATCGGGGAAATACAACTGGCCTTAAATTGTACCACCAACCGCGTGACTAAGTCAAGCCCGTTGGAACTACTAATCGGTAAAACAGCGAGACCCTACGGCTTATCCCTACCCGACAATATTCAAGAAAGAGAAGTAAATATCTCCCATATAAGACAGCAGGCGATAAAGAATATAGAAGCAAGCGCCAAATACGATAAGGATAGGTTCGACGAAAACAAAGCTAAAATAGTTAGGTTCAACCTTGGCGATTTCGTATTACGCAAAAACGAGGAAAGAAACCAGACGAAGTTAGATCCGAAATTCAGGGGTCCATTCGTAATAGCACAGACTTTGGAGGGAGATAGATATACCCTAAAAACCTTAGACGGCAAACGATCATATAAGGACAGACACGACAGACTGAGAAAAATGCCAGAAGGTTGCGTCCCTGCTGAGTTAGACGTCTGCGGTGATGACAACGGCGGTGATAATAACGATGCAAGTACACTGACCTCAGAGGATCATTAACACTGCGTTGTGGTCATAGTAATACACCGAGTGGTTTTATGTGCTATTGTTGTAACCCGTTGAGTGGGTTGATGCGTTTTTGTTGTAACCCGTTGAGTGGGTTGATGTGTTTCTGTTGTAACCCGTTGAGTGGGTTGATGTGTTTTTGTTGTAACCCGTTGAGTGGGTTGATGTGCTTTTTGTTGTAACCCGTTGAGTGGGGTTACGTGCTTTTGTTGTAACCCGTTGAGTGGGGTTACGTGCTTTTGTTGTAACCCGTTGAGTGGGGTTACGTGCTTTTGTTGTAACCCGTTGAGTGGGGTTACGTGCTTTTGTTGTAACCCGTTGAGTAGGCTTACGTGCTTTCTGGGTGTAATGCACCCAACGTGGCAATATGATCCAACAAACTGAGGTTCACCGGTGTACGAAATCGAAAATGATCTGTTGTGTCATTACGGTCTGACTGGCGACTCACAGAACGCACCTAACACTTTGAATACAAATTATAACATTACAAATTACTATTCTCTTTTATTTTTCTGTTGTCAAACCTCCGAACGAAACTTTGTTG
This sequence comes from Bombus vosnesenskii, assembly GCF_011952255.1. NCBI lineage: Eukaryota > Metazoa > Arthropoda > Insecta > Hymenoptera > Apidae > Bombus > Bombus vosnesenskii. The sequence goes on from NW_022883681.1 coordinate 2,656, forward strand.
TTGCACTGGACCTTTGACTTACTTGGACATTTAGTTAAATCGTAAATAATGTCAGTTGTATCGAATCTAATGTAAGAAAACACGATATTTTAGTTACACACGAGGACGTGTGATAGTCACGTTGGCCGTGTCGGAGATGAAAGAACACCGGAGCCTTTGGAATTTTGGATAATCCCGCAACATTGTAACCTAGAGTCTACTATAGCTGTAATTGAACAATTGTAGTTATTCAATCCGATAGTAATTGTTCGAGATTAGTGACGGTGAGCTTTGGCTCGAGGCGACAGTCAGTCGCCGAACGTAGCCGCGGTCACGGGATGAACGCTTTGTCTAACAAAGGTATGGAGTAATTCTATAGATCTCCTTAAAAGAAATATTCGTGGCGATACGCGACAGTAAACATTCCAACGGTTTCTGTCCCGTGGCTCGCCACACGCAGACCCTATTCTTCGAGTAAGATGATTGCCAGATGTCGATGCGTCTCCGCAGTACATGTTCGGTTAGCCCGAGGGCTCGTTATAAATCTTAAGGTTTAGTTAACTAAAGTCCTTCAAACAGACAAACAGTCTTTGTCCCAACTACGGGAAGATAGGGGAGACATATTTTTCAACGAGCGGCGTCTCCAACTAGCAATTTTCCCTCGAGGGCGGCTAGCATCTTTTTCTAACCACCGATATGGAGATTGACCAATTAGCAGCAACGTCAATTTCCCTTTACTTCCTAAACGAAGGCTTTCCTCGACGAATCCGATGATCTCGTGTCCTTAGACACACCCCATTATAGTTTTTCTCTGTGGCATCATCGGGACGGGAAAGGCATTCTTTTACGCGCTCCCGTCGACCAAAGAGTAACGTCTTTACGCTCAGCAATTATTTTTACGAGTCAGACTTAGATTCAGCGAGAACGCCCATCTGTCATCCCGTTGGCCGCGGATTCGTTATTGAACCGGAGACCACTGTCACTAGTGTCGCTGACGTCTCACCGCCGTGGTAGATTGTCAAACCTGTGTTATTCATACCTGTGTCAATAAATCGTATCTTCGTTACACCGCAACGATGGCTTCAATGAAGACTCCTCAAACACCGACAACCCTATCCCCAATGTCATTCCGACATATATATCCACCGAAAATGCGCTCTTGTAGACAAACGCTCGATTCGCGTCATAGCTTTTAAAGCTTGTCGCATCTCAATCCGCTGGAAAAAGTTTTTCCTGTAGCATATTTTATTTTTACGAACCAACAAGGTCTTTGTTTATTTCCTTCTGTTTTTTGCTCCAAATTCCCCATTGTTTTTTCAAGGATAGTATTTCAGAGCCACTAGTCAAGTTTATTGTAACAATAAACGTACGTTTCGGAAACATTTTGTGCTGTGAAACAGAAGACACTAATGTTTGAAGGTCACATCGATTTTCGAAAGTTTATAAATGGAGGTGTATGACAGTATCACCAGCTGTTGCTGTCCAAGTAACTCCAACATCGAAATACTACAACGATTCCAATCGAAAACGCTAAGAGCCTTAATAGACGCACCTTGGTATGTTACCACCGAAACCATCCATCGCGACCTCAAGATACCTACAGTCAAAGAGGAAATAGCAAAATGTAGCGACAGATATAGCAAAAGAGTCAACTAACACCGAAACCCCCTAATCACTGGACTACTCGATACGACGGATCAGATTCGATTTCTTTTTGCTACAGACATGCAAGAAATTCCGTGTTGGAGAGCGATGTTGCGAGTTCGAGTGCCTGGACCATCTGAAGAACGTTACCGGAACTGGTATAGTTTTTGTCGTTGATGATAAGAATTCCTCCACGACTCAGCAACAAGAGCTACTCTGGGTGATGAGCTTAATGGTGCTGTTGCGGCTATTTTAATTTTTCAACAAGGATCCAGATGGCGCCGTTGACGAAATTCTTTCATTATAAACGTCAACGATCAACATCAACCATCAGGGAACGAAGAAGGTACGCTGTAACGTGTCTGAGTAATTATACCTCGAGGAGTACATACAGTTATGTAATGAAGATTCGTATTCGAGTGTTTGTTTTCTTATTTCTTTTCCCTTTGTTTCATTTGAATGGATTTTTGTACTCAAAGAGCGAGGTAAGATTACGTCAGATACGTTTTTACATATGCTAAAAAAATGGAAAATGATGATGATGAATCAATGACACGGAGAAAATTATAATCTATTGTATTGTTGTTATCTAATGGTGTTGTAGTTGACTGTATGGTGGATGTATCTAATGGTGTTGTAGTTGACTGTATGGTGGATGTATCTAATGGTGTTGTAGTTGACTGTATGTTGTTCAATATTGCTATGAAACTCTTCTGATTCATTGTCACTTATACGAAGAATGGAAGTATACGAAATTGATAAAATTATTAATAATATTTACGAAGAGAAAGTAAACTGTTGGATATATGACAAAATAATTCTATTTTAAATAAGAGACTGGTCAGCGTGGTTATTTTGTTTACAAAATCAAACGGATTTAATGAATGTAATGGTAAGGAAGTAACTATAAGTGGCTGGTAAACTATTTTTATGCTTGAAAAGTAATTCGCAAAGTAATGTAAAGCAGTACTACTGAGTTGTACATAACCTCTTTCAGAATTTGTTCTTAACCTCTTGCTTCATAACTTCCTTAATTATACTCTTCAAACTTATTGACTACTTCGATGTTGTTGCGAACAGAAACTGATAAAATATTAATCTTAAATATAGATTGAAATGAAAGCTTGTCACGTAAATATATATATATATATATATATATATATATATATATATATATATATATATATATATATATATATATATACACATATGTACTACTTACTCAAACTATGGATCACATAACCTATACAAAAGAAAAAAGAATTATTGTACACTATAAAGCAAGAGGTTAAATCTTTAATCTGTTAAGAATTAAATTTTTTATTGTAACTGCGAAAATTATAAAAGTACCAAGCGAAGCAAGTACGGAATATATGCGGAATATGAATCGCTCAACGAACCAAAGAGTGGCTCAGTGACAAAATTAGTAAAGTAAAGACCACAAATATTACAACATTATATTCTACCACAAAATAATTCTCTATACAAAAAAGGTACACAACGAATCGATTTTTCACAACGATAAGAGTCAACAGAACCAATCAAGACCAGGCGAGATTCTCATAAGACAACGATATCAGAGGGATCAAATCAGCGACTTCAATCTATGTTACAGAGTATAGTTATCAAGAAAAATTGCTCTTTTCATGAAAAGTATGGTAATGATACTCTTATAATACATTGTATATCTGGTAGACGGATGTGCCCGTGGCCATCGGAAATCTAAAGACGACGCTTTTAGAAAGTGATAGCGCCATCGCGTTTTAAAAACGCGTTAAGAAGAAGGACGGTTTCGCTATCCAAGGCGAATCGAAAAGTGTGCGTGTTGCGAGAATCAGAGTTGATCGAGACGTCGAAGCATAGAGTCGTTAGAATTGAGTTGCGAGTGTTGTCGAGTGTTAGAGTTGCTAGTGAGAGAGAGAGAGAGAGAGAGTTACCAAATAGTTGTCGAGTTATTTGTTGTAAATACGAGCGTTGCATTTAGTTTTCCTGTTAATCAAACATCGTTTCTCTGTCTAACTAATATCTGTATTTTCAATCCATTATTAATATATTCCGATATTACAAGTGGGGGCTCGTCCGGGATTGAATAAGACAGAGAAACGATACGATTTAACGGAGCTATTTGTGCGGGAGTAGAAAAGAATAGAATAAAATGGCAAACGTTGAAGACGAACGATTGTCGGGTGAAGAGGATTTGACGCTGGAGGAGCTGAGGAGTAAGCTCGCACAGATGAATCTGCCTATATCCGGTGCGAGATCAGTGCTGGTTGCCAGGTTGAACAGAGCGTGCAAACCTGGTCGATCTACTCCTAAGGATTCGAAGCGTGGCGAAGAACCAACAAACCAGCGAGATCTAAGAAGCAAGCAGAGAGCCGAACGCAGTCAAGGAGGGAGAGGAAGACCTCGAGAAGCTGAGGACGAAAGAGCTGAGAGCGCGTCTCGTTAGCTTGGGGTTGAAGGTAACGGGAAGAAAATCCGAACTACGCGCGCGGCTACAGGCGGCCCTAGAAGGAGACGATGTATCGTCGGAAGAAGAGAGCTCCGACGAAAGTGAAGGCGAGGACGATAAACAAGGCGCGCGAGAATACAGGAGAGGCACGCGAGCGGTGTATCAGGACCGCGATGAGTAGCAGCAGAAGGTATGCGTCGGTTCGATGTTGAGTCTTAAAGACGTGGAGGACTCATTAGAGAAATTCAGCGGGGATGATCTGCTGAGGGTAAATCAGTGGGTGGAAGACTTCGAGGAAATGGCAGAAGTGTGGGGTTGGTCAGACGCCCACATGGTGGCCTATGCTAAGAAATTACTCGCAGGCTCCGCTCAGGCCTTCGTACGACAAAAACGATGCGCAAAGTCCTGGGCAAAGCTAAAAAAGGCGTTGAGGAATGAGTTTGAAAATGTAGTAAGCGACCAACAGATACATGGCGAGTTATCCCATAGAAAGAAGAAAGCAGATGAGAGTCTGCAACAATATATGTATCACATGTGCGGGATTGCAAAACAAGGAAGGGTTGATACGCAATCCTTGATAGACTACATTATTCAAGGCATTCCCGACGAGGTCGCGAACAAGACTGTGCTATACGGAGCCAGGAATATCGAGCAATTAAAAGAGCGTTTCAGGCGCTACGAAGCGATAAAAAGAGATATGGAGATGAGGACGAAATTTGAGGAGCCGAAGAGTAACAGGGTAAAGCCGGTGGCGAAGCTGTCCGAAACCGAGAGGAACAAGGAACCCGGTCGATCTGGAGATGCGAGGAAGACGCGATGCTACAATTGCGGTGATGCGGAGCACGTGTGTGCGGAGTGTCCGAGCAAGTCGAGAGGACCTAAATGCTTCAAATGTAGGGAGTACGGACACATCGCATCAAGTTGCGACAATTTGGGTGAGCCCTCAAAAAAAGTTTACAGCGTGTTTCGGTCGTTAAAAACAAGGCGTGGTAAGGATGTTAAGATGGAAAATTTCGAATTGAGCGCGTTGATAGACACCGGTAGTGAGCTGACTCTAATGCGAGCAGATCAGCATGTGAAAATCGGAGCGCCCAGATTAAGTCGGGAAATCGTTGGATTTCGCGGTGTCGGTTCCGGAAGGAATTTTACGCTCGGGAAATTTTCGACGAACATTATTATAGACAATGAGTCGTACTGTATAACCATACACGTAGTTCCAGACATAGTGATGCGACATTCGCTTATTATTGGCGCAGACTTTTTGGACACTGTTGAAATAAGTATAAAAGGGGGAGAATCTTTTAATAGTAGAATAAAGGACGAAAATCCCGATGAGTGTCCGGAAGTCCTCAAGATAGATGTAGAGACACAGGCGAGTGAGATAGATTTGTCACACGTTAAGGACATGCAACATAGGCTAAAAAGAGATTTGAAGAGAACCAAAGTATTGCTAAGAGACGCTCAAACGATGCTGGAGAGATCGAAAGGTGACTCGACGGGTAAAGCAGCTTTACGACAGCTGAAGAACCAGTTAGAAGATGCAGAATGCGCTAGAGCAGTTGCAGTTAAAGCGAAACAGGCACTGGAGCAAGAACCGAATGAGACGCAGGCTTCGTTGCAGGAAGTACTGCGGCAACGTTCCGAAGCAGAAGATCGTGTTAATGTAGCTAGTCGCGAACGAACTGAGCTACTGTCGCAGAAGAAAATAAAGAAGAGTTAGGTTTTGAAGAAGTATCGGGCAGCTGTGCAGCAAGTGTCGGAGGAACGTAGTGTGATTGGTAAAGTGGACCAAGAGATGGTGTCCTCGTCGGATTCTTGCGGCCAGCAGGAGGACTTAGCGAACATCACGAGGAGGAAGAATCTGGCTAAACAACAGCAACAGGATGTTGTTGATGATATTTGCGAATTTACTGAGAAGGATAGCGTTGCGGGTGTGAGGGTTGTTTCAAGTTTTCGGATAGACTCGAAGAGAGTGAATGCAAGGCGAACGAAAAGACAAGGGAAGTCGCACGTGCGGAATCCCTCCAATAATATCGATATACAGAGGATGTGGATGACGAGGACGACGATGGGATTGTCGAGGACACGATGAACGTGAAGACCTTCGAAAAAGAAGAGATCATAGTCTCGGTAGATGGTAAGTTGTTAACGTCTTCCATGTACGAACCGAGCCTACGAAAATGTCACGATGCTGCCACGACGATCAAAGCCCCTGACAAGAGTGAAATGGGTAAACAAACAACGGAGAGGAAGATAGAGGAAGAGCGAAAGAGGAGCAGTAGCATCGAGGACGAACAGGCCGCGGTGTTCCAAGAGGAACGAGATCAGCTGCGTGCGGACGCAAAGAGACGGATTGAGGAGATCCAAATCCGAAACAAGCGGGCGTATAACAGGAGACGCAAGAAGGCGACAGCATACAGGACGGGAGATCTAGTGGCAATCGAGAGGATGCAGAGGGGTCCCGGGCTAAAGCTGCATCCGAAGTTTCTTGGACCGTATCGGGTGATAAAAGTCCTGCGAAATGACCGATACATAGTGCAGCGAGAGGGGGAGCACGAAGGGCCACGTACAACTTCCACGGCAGCCGATCACATGAAATGGTGGAATGCTGACGATAGTGATGTAAGTGCGAGCGGCGCTGATGAGCACATCTGAGGGCAGATGTGATTGTCAGGAAAGGCCGATTGTAATATCGTAGAATAGCTTTGATTGGAGATCGGCTGAAAATAGAAAAACCGTGTACGTCGTGTTTCTGTGGTTCGTTTACATTTAAGAGTGCCTACGTGACTAAAGGCACGTAGTTGGTAGTTTTTACATAGGTATGAGGGAAACAATAGACAACGTTAGAAGAAGGACGGTTTCGCTATTCAAGGCGAATCGAAAAGTGTGCGTGTTGCGAGAATCAGAGTTGATCGAGATGTCGAAGCATAGAGTCGTTAGAATTGAGTTGCGAGTGTTGTCGAGTGTTAGAGTTGCTAGTGAGAGAGAGAGAGAGAGTTACCAAATAGTTGTCAAGTTATTTGTTGTAAATACGAGCGTTGCATTTAGTTTTCCTGTTAATCAAACATCGTTTCTCTGTCTAACTAATATCTGTATTTTCAATCCATTATTAATAAATTATAATTAATCGAACAAAATTACACCTTTAATATATTCCGATATTACATTACCGTGATGTAATATTTATCATGCTTATTTTGTACGTAAAACGAATCGTTGGAATATTCCCGAAGCTAACGAAGCATTTCCCAAAAGTTAAACCGAAGAAATTAACGCGAATAGTTAAGTGAAATTTTTCCATTAACTTGCTGACCAACCGGCAAATAAAAAATCATAAAAATTGTTTCAATGTGTTGAGGTCACGCATAACTTCTTTTTTCATTGACGATTACCAAACAGGTAAAATTTCGAAATTGTACGAAGGCCACGTGACCAGATCGTATTGGAATTTGAAGTGCATGGAAAAAGACAACTCGAAGTACAAACGTGAACTAATGGATGCAGAAAAGCAATTAACGCCAAACATCCGAACAGCATCTTGGAGCCCGTCATTGTTCCGAAATAAAAGAAGTGACGAATTAAAAAGACGCAGGACTAATAATAATAAAGGAAACTTAGTTCGTATTATAAATTGAATTTACATCAGAAAAGAAGCACGATCAAGCGAAACAGATCGTAGAAATGACAAATATCATCGATATACGTTTCAGTGTAATTTCACTTTTGAAAATTATTTAGTTTAATACGATCGTATTCATCGCTCCGAAACTTTCATTGTGCTGCAATTTGTGCTGCGTCTTTTTAATTTCTCTATCTTTCTGTGTTTTCGGAAAAATTACTTGAAAGATTAAGAATTGCTTGCCTTATTTTATTTTCGATTAGTTAGGATTTGATTATTCCAGGTAAGGTTTATTATTTATAACAGGTTTTATCACTTGTTTATTATTTAGGAGTTTGTTATTTTAGGATTAGTACCTTTTAGGATTTCTTATCCTTCGAGTTTCTGTTTCAGATATCTAGGTCTATTTCAAGATGTTTTATTACATTAGGATTATTTATTCGATTAAGATAATTTAAGAGTTTCACAATGTGCAAAGAAATAATCGCGTGAAATTTAGATTTATGCTTTAAACGTATTAAACACGCGGTAATTTCAATGTCTATAGCCTCGAACGTGTTCTGATTAGTTGTGTCATTGTCTGTGACATTGAAATCACAAAAATCCATTGCAAGTGTGCTGTCATGCAATGTGGATGTAATTGGGTTTTTGGGGTTAGGTTGGGGTTAGGTTGTATCATCTGATTTGTACAGTACTATTTTAACGCAAGGACAGGAAAGTTATTATATATTTCCCGTCCATTATTTGAATCGTTGTGAAGTGTAACGAATTATATTCGATTCGAGGAGATGTTAATGAATTACCCATTTCATATGTAATTACATGGAAATAAAAATCATTGCAAAAATAATTGATCTAATGACAACGGAATTTCCAATATTTTTTTGTTTCGTCACGTCTTTTTCGTAATATATCTTTTATAGGTACGTGATTTATTAATCGTTCGAATGGAAATAATTATTCGTATAATATTCAAACGATTCTAGCCATAAAATAAATTAAAACGATACCTGTCAATGATATGCAATCTGCGTATGACGTCAACCTCGATCTATGCTTATACAAGAAATTTTATCAATCAATGACTAGATATGCAATAATCTAATATTATAAAATTTCCTGAAAACCTTTAGGTGTTAATATCTTTAATATTTGCAAGTTATTGTTTAGCGCTAATTAGTTAGAATGTAACAAGTGGTGTACCAGAATTGAGATAATTAAGCCACACGAACAATCTTATTTAGATCTTTTTAATTTTTTAATTCTCTTTTGCTCTAATACTTCGTAAAATTAATCTTCATTAGCTACTACACTTCATAGAATAACAAGAGATAATTTTTCTTATATAACGTTTCATTCATAAAATCTATCATTAAAGTATATCTTCATAAAAATATCATTCCATACTAACGGTATATTTGGTGTCATACGATATAACAGTTACCAGTGATGACATATGTAACTTTATAAAGATATCTCGTTTTATTATATATTAAAAGAATGTACTCATTGCTGCTATATTTCAGATGAAAAAAAGGAGGCAACGATTTTACAGTAAAATCGTTCGTTTACAACTGATTCATTTACATTTCATGATAATACTGTGCATTCTGAATATGCTATGATTTGGTTTAAAATAATAAATAGTCCATCCTTGCATACTATTGCTCCAGCTTTACTTGTATTTTCGATATTGGTATAAATAGAAAGATAATTAATGTCGTTCGAGTCTATTTTCGGATCATTTATATTACGTTTAATCCATATAGTTATCATATGAGACATAGTATCGTAAAATTTGGAAGAATAAAACGTTCGTACAGGAAGTACATTTATAAGAACTCCAACAAATCTGCGTGTGCACCTAAAATACAAACTGATAGTGATTGTTCATAAGTTTATATACATTATCTAATGTCAATCGAAGGTATCAATTCTTTTTCTCCATAAGAGTACTTTTTCATTTATATGTGTTCAAAAATACATGTGTTCAACCGTGAAGCATATGTCACCTACAACGAAAAAGAGTTTTCCTATACTTAATATTTCCTTTATATACCTATGAAAGTCTATTCTTCGCGTAGTATGAAATTATGAATAAATCTGGAATATTGTTCAATCTGAAAAGAAAAATAACTTATTGACATCATTCATTGATGCGAGATTCAGAATGTTTGTTTTGTCTTGCAGAAAAAGAAGGCAGCCCTCCCTTTCTTTTAATGTGAAATAGAAAGCGAAAATTTGAAAACAGATTTTTTGGAAATTTACTTGCAAATATCGTTTTCAATATCGTGATTTTCTTCCCAATGGTACTGTACTTTCAAATTTTCCAGTATCCCTCTAAAAACAAAAAGTCGAACCTCGTTATTGTTAACGCAGGCATTACAAGGAAGCGAAGTATTAGAAAGCAGCTCCTTTTTATTATGGATTTCTTTATAATCATGTAAATAAGAAATTCCGGAAATTTTTTCCTCAAGAATTTAATTCTTGTGTTTTGATTGATAATTATTACACTGCATACTAACTTTTCGCATACTGTTCGCGTCTAACAGTTTCCTAATAATAACTACTTCAAAATTACATATGTTCTTGCACGAATTCAAAAGTACGTATGATACAATTACAATTGATTCTAAAATAATAATTATTTAAAGATATTAAGATACTAATTAAACGTTTCACTGTATTTAAAAATCTGGAACAACAAATTTTTATTTATAAAAAATGAAACTGTCTTTATATATTCTTTGTCATGATGCTATTTCTTATTACCATGTCGACATTTTTTAAAATTCATTTTGTTATCTCTACGCAATATGAAAATTCATATACTGCTTAATATTTTTTACATATTATCCATCCACCGCATGATATCTCCTGAAAAATCAAAATATTAATGTTATATTATTACAATGCTTCTTAAATTTCAATTTTTGACAAATTTGAAATCCAATATATTTTGCACAATTATTATTTATCAAAAAATTCCAAGTTAGTAACTTTCTTTTCAAATGGCAAATAACATATACTTTGACTTACCTGTAAGTTTTTGTTCCTAATCATCATTTCCTCTTATAGAACACATCATTATTGTTCTCATAATTACTACCAGTGTCATAGATATTGTAGTGGCTACAACTGAATTAATAGAAAATGATAAATAACTGTGTATAACACTAACACATAATTGTGTATAACAATGACACATAACTTTTACTTACATATCTGTCGATAAGGGATTACTGTGATATCCTGTTGATGTTTCTTAAGGCACTTGATTAGGTGCGATACGGTATCATTCCTTATGGTATACTGTAGATAAGTATTTTAGAAAATAACAAGAATAAATCTAAATTATTCAGAGGTTCCAGTTTCGGCTTAGACATAAATACAGGACCATTTGCAAAGAAGAAAGGGTGCGTTTCTACAGCCTCGTTATAGTAACCATGAATACCAATCTCTGAATTACTGGTTACTAAACATAAATATCCTATAAAATTTAATATGTTTCTTTAATTTTTAATACATACATGAGTTAGTAGTTCTAAATTATGAATCATCCTACCTGTGATATTACACTTTTCCTTATAATATCATCACTCAAGTGAACAACATTAAGATCATGTAAACCATGTCATCCTATCTTACTGTGAAGATACTTAGTTATGTTATCTAACATTATAAAAATATCATCAAATTCAAGTCCTTTTATTCACATCACATGGCCACGACGATCTGGTTCTTCGTTATATAATGTTCTAAAATTTGTCGTATATATAGGATGTACAAACCGTGATATCAAGGTATCAGTTCTTCCTTCCCAAGGGACAGTTTCATTAAAATTCTGATAGAATTAAAAATTAATTATTAATATTCTAACAATCATATATGTTAAATACATTATAGTCAACGATATATACCTGAGCGAATGTAGGGGTGATTCCTTGATAATTATAAATGTCATCAGCCCACATCATTGTGCCACTTCTTTGTACTCCAGCCTCTAGATTAACAGCCTAAACAAACATACGAAATTTTATAGAAGCTGTACAAAATATAGTATATATGCGCAATATTGAAGCGTTCAAGGGGATATAAAGGTAATGTACATCACATACACGTGTACTCTCATGCAACAAAATACAATTAGATTTAATAGTATAAGCTCTTTTATTCATCATAATAGATTGGAAATTTAAGTGTCTTACGAGGGTGAGTAAAAAGTTACCCGCTCTGTCGGTGTAGAATTTATTTTAAGCAATTGTCAAAAAAGACATACATCATTTTTTGACATAATCACTCGATTTCTGTATACACTTTGTCCATTTGCCGAAGGACCTTTGTATTTTCTCATTAAAAAATGTTTTGGGCTGAGCTGCGAACCACGAATGCATCGTCGTCTTCACCTTTTCATCAGCTTTTCCGGCATCCATCTCGCACAAACTTTTTAAAACCCAAATCTGTCGTGCACTATTGCATAAGCAGAGCCGTGGCTGATTTGCAAATGATTTGCCACATTATCCAGTGTCACTCGTCTATTCCATAGAGCATAAGTTCATGAGCACGTTCAATGTTGTCATCGTGGATGTGGACGGGCGTCCAGCTGTTTTTCATAACACTTGTGCGATCTTCTTTGAACTTTTGTGCCCATTCAAACACACTTCGTGACAAAACACTTTCTCCATAATGTGCATTAAATCTTTGATAAATATAGGCATCAAACATAACCTCCGACCACAAGAAACGAATCACAGCATCCTGCACTGTTTTCCTGCAAATCACCATTGCAAAGCGCCATTACTCGCGCAACGGTCACAAACGAATTGACGTAACACAAAGAAACCTGCGCAGCAGCACTGAACAGATATTGACGTCATACGAAGAGTGCAGATGGATCAATACGGTCGACAGAAGTTTTAACTATCTGGAGTGCGGATAAATTTTTACTGAGAGTCGTATAGGAATCTATAATCTGTAAGTACACCTTTGGCTGAATGGAAATTTCTCTTACATATAGTCAAAAATGCAGAAACTGTGTATTGAATTGGAAAGTGATAAAAAATAAGTGAAGTTTCGAGGTTGCATGTGATTGCATGAGTACACAGGACGTTTTTAGCAAATAAAAAATAATTTTGAAAGACACGAGACTTATCTTGTATTTTATGCACTATCTGTGTCCGAATTTCCAGAAGCTCTCTATCTTATGAAGTGTTTTAGATTAGCCGGAAAATTTTGTACGTACATACAAGAAGTATACGATCTAAGTGGAATATTCCATTATTCTCTTGATACAACAGAAACGAAATTTACAGAACTTCTCAGAAAGTTGGTTTATTATTACCAAATTAATAGAATTAATATACGTTTATCATCTTTACATACCTAAGTCGTGGAGGTTTATCGTGCGTAAAAAATTAGTGTCGTTTCAAAGTTACATTTCGTACATTTTAAGCCTATAATTTGTAACGTACAAAACAATGTAAATTTGAGCTGTTTCTTATCTCCACAATAAGAAATTCCAACTTTACGTCTTTTACACAATGATATTTATGGAACAGTAATATCATATTATTGCATCGCTTGGAGAATGAAGTCAAGGTACGATGTGACCCTAGTGTAAACGCTGGGATACCCAGCTGTGCCGCACTTATAAGCATAAGACACAATACCTATTAAATACGAGGTTAATTCATGTTGTATCAGCAGTGGTCCGGCGCGGTCAGCCTGAAAGGATCGTTAAATTTTTAATCAAAGATACTGAAATATATCGATCGAATTGTATTGAAATTATACTTATATACAGTAATAATCTTCTATTGATTTGTGTATTGAAATACTCCAATTTATAACGTACATGTTATATGTATTTTGAGCAAAACTAAGATTAGAAGGAAATTAGATTAAATACCATAACGAGGTGCGAGAAGTGGGCAAAACTATTAAATTGTGTTTATCTATTATTTTTAATGTTTAAGACGTCGATTTGATGTTAATTCGAATCGACGTGTCTTCAGATACCGTATAGTTTGTAGTAACTCTGTAACTTAATTACCGTACAAGAATCCTCTCCACCCTGAGCATGTTCGGCGCATATTATACCATCAGTGATATCAGGTGCATTAGGAAATTTGGAATAAGCTATTTTGCATTCGGCGTTCTTAATCACTGGCATTTGTACTTCCATTAATGCATTACGTCGTGGTCGTCCTACGAAGAAAATAAGAAAGATATTTAAGACTGGAACTGTTTAATTTTATTATAAAATTGATATCACTTACTATATCTTAATGCTCCCCATCCAGCAACAAGGGGGTTATAGCCGACGAAGTTGCTCTTTCGTAGGGGCTCTTTCGTACAAATGGGATATACGTACCCTGAAAAATAAAAAAATAAATGAAAATGCATGAAACGAATGACCAAAAGTATGAGAAAGAATTGTACACGCTTTATGACACAATATATGTGTACAGTAAGAAATTTCAGGATATGATACTTCAGTAATACTCAATAGCATATATATATATATATATATATATATATATATATATATATATATATATATATATATTTGAGGACTTACTCGAAAATGGCACCTCCTCCACCAATCTAAGAATGGCAATATTATGATTGTGTATGTTTTCTATTCCATCCATATGTGCACAATGTGCTGCGGTCAAAACATGCCTAGCCGATATCAGGGAACCTCCGCACTTCCATAGTGGTTTGTCTGGGTTTCGGGGATTACGAAAACCTAATGCAGCGATCCATGGCCAAGCGCCTAAAATGCAATAGTCATAGTTGTGAATATACATAATTTTTTCTCACATAACGAGTAACAACGATTATTACCTATTCGATATTCGATCATACAGCAGACGATAAGTACATACGTACAAATACTCTGAAATAGAGATTTGATAAAGACAGAAATTAAATTTTTATTCCAGTGGAATACAAATTATTAAATAATTCTATATAATTTCTATTTGAACTATACTGAACTATAAAGTTCAAACGTGTAATTTCTGCCCTAACAGTTTTTGATCTCTATCCATATTATTACTCCTATATCAATTTTTTATTTCAAGCAAAAAGATACTCTTCCTAACATGAAGTAAAAGAAAGAAATAATTCAAGTTAATAAGTAAAGTTACTACCGATAAAATCATAGCATTATTATTTAGTCTAATTGAAATGTACATTGATGTGCTGTTTAATGCCTTTAAAGTTCATTCTTTGCAGTAAATGGCTTATTATTAATCGGAAAGAAAGACATGAAACGTACCAAGTTCAGCTGGTTTACCATCGACCACCCTGGTATGAGAGACGTTGCTAAAACCACAGTATGGTGGTCGCAAAGCCTTATACTTATACACAGTTTTTATTAAAATTTCTCTCTTCTCTTTGTTTGGATCGTTCGGACAGCAAACGATCGTAACATTGCCCTGGTATCTGCACACTGATCGTCTATAAAAATCGGTGGCTGTACGGTACTGTATCTGCCATATTTCTTGCAGAGGTTTACATTTTCTGTAGTCAAGGCACCTGCCTTCTTGATTGTCCGGTGTGGTACATTCTGGATCAAACAATTTTAAAACATTTATACAGTTCAAAGATGCGTAAGAAAGCGACACCGATTACTCAACTTTCGAAGTAAAAAGCCGATCAAGTCCACCGGATTGCCCTACAGACACGTATTAATCCGTAAGAGTTAGTCATCATGTTGATAATAATTATCTAAAGAAACTTTTCACGTGAAAATATAAAATTTTAATTGATTAGATATTGTGTTAGCCATACTTAAGAAAGAAAATGAAAATGAATGAAATGAAAGAAAAGGACTACCTTCAACCTCATGTTTTAAATAAACACTTTGTCAGTTTTGCGGTAAATAAATTCTTAGGAATTCAGGACAGTTTTTAGTGAATCATTTTGTTTCGACCGTTCGCGGAGAGACGCGATCGCGAGATAGCACGTCAACGAGAGTTGTAAGTTCCCGTTACGATTAAATAATCGACGCCACGAACTGATCGATCCCCTTATTTCGATTATGATAATAAGGGTAGTTCAATGAAATTCCACAGAATTAACACAAATAAATTAATGTTTATTTCAACAACTTATTAACTAGAAAGATATAAATGGAACAAAAAAAATGTAACTGCGTTTTGGTTGATAAGTAATGCGCGACATACCACATGTGTTGACGGTTCGACATCTCGAAAAGTTCTGAACGCCTTTCGATTTTTTTCGTTTTTTCTGGAAAGCGACCCCCACTACGTTCGGATCACGCCACATTCTTTTACGCGAGGTAAAATACGGGCCACGAGTCGACGTTTCTGGAAGTCGCCCTGCTTAATGAACCATGCGCTTGCCACTACAATGTTTGTTTGCCGGGCAGACACGACGATCCGTCTGCGACATTATAGTGCCGCGATCGATAGTTAAGATTATGACCTATGGTAAGCCGCATGGCGTAACATTCTCCCCCCGTTGAGAGGGTACCGATCAAACTAGCGAGGTGTGGTTGAAGTTCCCATCTTATTTCGTCTCGGTGGCTAGTTGTTCGGGTTTCTCGAGATCGGGTTGAATTGGCAATGGGACAAGCCTTTTGACGCCCCGATCCAAAATGCTCTTTGCCGTCTGAACTGTAGCTGTCCGGATGACACGACCGGCATACTTCAAATCCGACGGACTGACGATAGAGATAAAGCACTCGGCGACAATGTATATCGCTGAAGTGCCTAATGAACCATCAACATCCCAACGGTCCTTCCACCGAAGGTTCTAGAAGAAAGAGCACGTGGCAACGATCGCGGACGCCTAGCAAATGCATGGACGGTGGGGATGTTGAGGGATGACAAAAGAAAGTAATCGGATCCGATCGAAAGTAAAATCATAAGAGTCAGTCTTAGAAAGTCACGCCTAGAGTTCGCAAGTAGATTGTAAAATGTATTGATGTTAGAAAAAAAATAAAGTTTTCTTTTTTTATTTTTTACCTCAAATTCCTTTTTTATTTTGTTATTTTACGTGACATTTTGGCGATCCTGCCAGGATAGTGAAAAGTGTTTGTTCGGAAACCAAAAGACATTCATTATCTACGGAAGATCGAATTACTTGGGACTACGGTCATCCGCAACAACAAAGTAACTATCACGAACCAAGTGAAGTAACAATAAAAGGTAAACTGAATTCCTTTGTACGTTACCGTGAAAGAAAATTTAGCTTCAGTAGCCAAGACTCGTCTTCGTCTGAAAATTATAAATCAGCGCAATAATGTCTAAGGCAAACGAATCTCAAACTTCAACCTCAACTGACCCAATGTTGCGAGCAATATGGGACAGTATTCAAAAACAGAACGAGAACATTGCCCTTTTACGAGAGGAAATGTTACGTTTGTCTATGCAAAATGACGAAGAGAGCAGACACAGGACAGCAGAAATCGAGAATCTCGGGAAAACCGTCGCAGCGCTACGGACTGGGTTCGGATCCCATGCGACCGATGAATTTGCTTCCATTATCACCGAAGACAATGAAAGTACGTCGACAGCAATCAATCGTACCGTGAATATGGCAAAAGAACGCAAACTGTCAGGGTTAGCAGCTTCAGACACCCCACCTGTCCACCTCGACATCGAACAACCCGAGGTGGAAGAAAGAGGCTATTTTCCGCCCGCTCCTCCCACTCTACGAGCTAAGATGCAATACGCTACATCCCAACGCTCAACGGAGATGATGATGTAGGAGTTGAAGACTTCATCAAAGAAGTGAGAAGTATGAAGGATCGCTGTATGGAGCAAGATCTATTGCTAAAAGCAATAAAAGTGGAAAAAATCGTGGGGAAAGCAGCCCAAAGTATTTGCAACATTCCTATTGAGTGTTACGGTGATCTGTACGACGCACTGAGAAATAACTTAGCAGCACAGGTGACTTCGGATGAGTACCAAGAACAATTACGAGAGTTGAGACAGGGAGGAATCAGTGCAAAGTTTTAATATTCGGTTTAGAAGAATACTCAACCGTTTGCTGTACGCAGTAACCAATGAGTACCCACAACCACTAACACGTAAAATTATGACTGAAGAAATCACGAAGAAGACTGTTCGTGTGTACCTAAAGGGACTCAGACGCGACATAGGGCGAATACTATTAAGCAGTGAACCCTTGAATCTTCCGGAAGCTGAAAAAAAGGCAGCCGATGTAGAACGCTACTTGCGAGAAGAACGACAACCTAATTGGTCATGTAATCGCTTACCTTCGGTTAGTAATCGCCCCGACAACCAGCATATGCAGATGAAGTGCTTCAAGTGCGGAAAGCTGGGACACATTGCTAACAAGTGTCAAAATTTTCTACCACCGAGCCAGCGCGATCGACCACCCGCAAGGATTCAGGCAGTCCAGGAATGGGACGAAATACAAGAAACAACATCGAACCAGGAGATGGACGAACCGTACGAGACATACGAGTCAACATCGCCACGGGAAGATTACTCGCAATACCTTTGTCAACCCGAACCGAAGAGCGAGTATTTCTGGTCGACACAGGAGCAGGGATAAACCTGGTGAAACGTAACAAAACTGTCAACGCGATACAAATAGGGCCTAAACAAAAATTTTCTATGGGACGAGACAAATACGAAACTAACGAATACGTAACGAAACGAATTTTTGGACAAAATCACATCTTTCACATAGTGCCGAACAATTTCCCTATTATCGAAGACGGAATCATTGGGCTACCATGTTTAGAGAAGTATAACTATTCAATATCCAATGACAAAATCCGATTAAACGACAAAACCATTTTATTTCAGAAACCAATACATTTGACTCCTGGAGAAAACAGAGTTCAAACAATCTATTTGGAAGGCAAACCAACTAAAGTATGTTTTATCAACACTGGTGAGCAAAACATTGAAATTTCTAGCAATATTCAAAATTCTCATGACTTTTCCAACGTACCAAAACTAAAAAGCCTAGTGAGAACAGATCACATTGAAAAACCAATCCGTGAATCCATCGAAAAGATTATCCTCCATTATATTGACATCTTTAATTTAGAAACCGATCTTTTACCCTGTACTAATTTAACTCAGCACACAATTTCGTTAACCAAAGACAAAATTATTAACACACGATCGTATAGACCACCGGAATGTCACCGTGACGAGATTTCGCGACAAGTAGGAGACATGTTGAAGAAAAATATTATAGAAGGATCCGAATCCCCTTATAACTCTCCGGTATGGGTAGTTCCGAAAAAATTAGACGATTTCAGGAAACTAAATGAACTCACAGAACAAGACCCTTTACCTGATATAAACGACATTTTAACACAACTAGGAAACGCAAAATTCTTTTCGGCACTTGATTTATCCTCAGGATTCCATCAAATTCCAATGAACGAGAAATCTAAAAAATATACCGCTTTTTCGACACCGCAAGGGCATTTTCATTTCAATCGAATGCCATTCGGACTTAAAAACGCACCCGCTACCTTTCAAAGATTAATGGACAGAGCCTTAGCTGGACTTGTAGGAAAATACTGCTTTGTTTATTTGGATGACATAGTGATATTCGGAAAAACGATTCAAGAACATAACGAAAACCTCGCGATAGTATTTCAGAGACTCAGAGAATTAGGACTTAAATTGCAACCGGACAAATGTGAATTCGTAAAACCGGAATTAGAATACTTAGGCCATGTAGTTTCATCCGAAGGAGTCAAACCAAACCCCAAGAAATTAGACGCTGTAAAAAACTTTCGATTACCCCGCAATGCCACGGACGTGAAATCATTCTTAGGTTTAGCAGGTTATTACCGCAAATTTATTCGAAACTTTTCCAAAATCGCGAAAAGCCTTACAGACTTAACAAAAAAGGACACACCATTCCATTGGACTGACAAACACCAGATTAGCTTTGATACTTTAAAAGACAAACTCTGTAATTTCCCAATATTAGCTTATCCAGACTTTAACAAAACCTTTACGTTAACTACCGACGCAAGTAACGAAGGACTAGGAGCAATACTGTCGCAAGACGGTCATCCTTGTTGTTACATTTCAAGAACACTGAATCCACCCGAACGAAACTATACTACGACAGAAAAGGAACTCTTAGCCATCGTATGGGCCGTGAAAAGATTAAGACAATATTTGTTAGGACGACGCTTCATTATTCGAAGCGACCACCAAGCTCTTAAGTGGCTACACAATTGCAAAGACCCTTCTAGCAGACTGATTCGTTGGAGACTTAGACTCGAAGAATATGACTATGAAATCGAATATACAAAGGGTAAAGATAACACAGCTGCAGACGCTTTATCTAGAGTTCACGCAGTGACTCGCGACGAAGTAGTTAACCTCGACCTAGTAATTGATCACACTAATTCATTCAACGCATGGAAAGACAACAACGAGAATCCGAAACTCTTAGAAATTAAACCAAATGACCAAACATTTTACCAATTAACTCGAAACGACTTAGGAGAATACGACGAGACACTTTGGATCAGAAGACTTTACAAAATTCTTAAAGATACAACAAAAATCGGCATAGGAAATAGCGATTTCACTGAATTAGAGAAAACACAGATTAAATTCATGCTAATATATTTTAACGACACGTACAAGAAAATTACTTATGCACCTAATCCCATCTTAAAACTAGACGAAAACGAAATAATACAAGCAATAAAGGAAAACCATAACGACACCGTAGGACATGTAGGGATACAGAAAACGTATCAACGGATCAAGGATAAATTCAAAATTTCCGGACTTTTAGAAAGAGTAGAAAACTTTGTGAAAACATGCGACACATGTCAAAAGGAGAAACTAACACGTATCAGACCCAAAGAATCCCCACAAATCTCAGACACGCCATTTAACCCTAACGACAAAATCGCTATGGACATCATAGGACCGATGACGAAAACCAAACGCGGAAACCAATACATACTTTCAATACACGATGAACTTACGAAATATCTGATACTAGTTCCCCTTAAAACGCAACGAACTGAATCCATAATTAACGCGCTCATTGAACACTATATTTACATATTTTCGGCACCAAAAACGATCCTAACAGATTAGGGACAAAATTTTGTTAGTGATTTAATGACGAAATTTGAAGAAGCTTTTAAAATCAAACACATCAAAACAACTTCATTTCACCCACAAAGTAACGGATCCCTCGAAAGAACGCATGTCTCAGTTAAAGATTTAATTCGTACTGCATTACACGACAATGACAAAGAATGGGATGAAGTATTTAATTTCATTTGTTTAGGGTACAACACCGCGAAACATGAAGGAACAGGATTCTCTCCCTTTGAATTGACCTTTGGGCGAAAAGCTAACTTACCTTCCGCAATATCCAAATTTCCCACACTTACCTATGATGATATCTACTCACTTTGGCAAAAACAGTTGAATAAATATTGGGAAACAGCTCACAAAACACTTATTCAGAATAAGCAACGATACAAGCGAGACCAAGAAAGAAAGATTGTTAAAACTCAGACTGTGTTTAGGAAAGGAGACTTTGTTTTAATTCACAACGACCATAAAAGGGATAAGTTGGACATTGAATGGTTAGGGACCCTACAGGATTAACGATGTGAAAACTCCTTATTACATTATTTCTATCGACAATGCTAAGAAAAAGATACATGGTAACCGATTGAAAGCGTACTTTTTTCAGGATAATGCTGACCCTAGCACTAGTAACAATACTAGTAACAAGACAGAGGGAACGTTGTCCTCTCTGAGGATGACGATTGTGCCCTTTTGCATGCTGTGTCCATCCTTGCTCCATTTATTGCGGTTGGTTAGCTCGTTCAAATACTCCTTATGCCAGCGGTTCCAAAAATGTTGTTTAAGCTGTTGGATATGCTGCCATTTGGAGAGTCGGTTCGATGGAATGTCTCTGAAATCTCGATCACGTAAGCACATTAATGAATCGCCAATGAGGAAATGTCCGGGAGTGAGGGCTAGGAGATCATTTGGATCGGTGGAGATAGGAGTTAGCGGGCGGGAATTGAGGACTGTTTCTATTTCTATGATAAGAGTATTACGGTGTTAAGCTCATATGTTTCTGTTTCTCCACTCGCGCTGCGCCATAATATCCTTTGATATTTCCGATCCTCTGGTCGTACGAGGAAGTGCCGATACATTTTCTCGATGTCGCCAGTGAGTACGTACTGATGAGCCCGGAATCTAATTAATATACAAAATAAATTGTGAATTGATTCGAGAATATAGGATTTCCCCATTTTCATGATTATCGTGATTGTTGTATAAATATATTTTTTAAGATACTAATAATTAGGTACTTATAAATTAGTATTATCAATTATTTTGCAATTATAATTCCGCCTCTAGTATAAGCGTTAATTGAAAACTAACTTTATGTTTCAAAAAGTACTAGCAAAGTCGTTGAGTAATAAGCCACTGATGCTAACACAAATAGCATTGTCGTAATTAAATATTTCTAAATATTCATTTTTCATTTTGAACCTGTAGAAACAATTTATTATATATACTATTAGCTAAGTAATTGCATATTTAATTAAGTCGAAATAAAAAACTTAGTTATTTTAATAATTTAAAAAATAAAAAACTGACAAACATTTCAATTTAATTTATGGTTGGAACAAAAGACAGTTATTTTTCATTAATTGAAATATTGCAATGCAGAGTACTTTCCAAAATACGCCGAGAGTATTCCTGATGGTGAAACGAGCGTTGCTTCATCGAACGCAGCTAAAGAAAACAACATCTATGTAGTTGGTGGTACGATGCCTGAAATAGAGGGCGATAAAGTGTACAATACCTGTACTATTTGGGGTCCCGATGGAACTTTGATAGCAAAACACCGAAAGGTAAGTAATATATTCCTTTATGGCCTTGAATTTGAAAATATGGGGGTGAAGAAAGTGACTCTATCTAGGAATAATTTAGGAATATACATATGTACATACGTATACTATAACCAATTCTATAATTTACGGTTTATAAAATACGTTATGATGCGGGAAACGCCCATTTTTGTTGTAATGTGTTTGTGTTGTATAAATTTTTCACATACTTAAAATATTATTATACTTATTTTTTCTCCTTTTTAAACATTATTAAATGATAGGATTTTTTAATAAAAGAAAGTGATAAAAACGCTGTCAGTTATTAAATAAAAATAATAAATAATTAAAGTTTAGGAGTTGGTAACTTTGATATTAAATTACAAAAGTTGCAGCAATAGAATTAGCGACCACATTTTTATGTTATTAGGTACATCTATTCGACATCGACATTCCTAATAAGATTACTTTTCGAGAGAGTGATTCACTCAGTCCTGGTAACTCCCTAACGACGTTCGATGTGAAGGGCTGCAAAATAGGTATTGGCATTTGCTATGATATTAGATTCGAGGAAATGGCACGCATTTATCGGAACAAAGGTACAGTAACTTAATCGATCAATGCTTAACTAGCAAAAAATTAAATATCTTTCTTAAATATATTCTATATAAAATTAATATAATCTGTAACTCTGTATAAAGAGAAGCTTAATTTAAAAAACCAGTATATTTGCTGAAAATGAAACAAATAAAAGAATTAAAAGCACAAT
Source organism: Bombus vosnesenskii (assembly GCF_011952255.1). NCBI lineage: Eukaryota > Metazoa > Arthropoda > Insecta > Hymenoptera > Apidae > Bombus > Bombus vosnesenskii. The sequence goes on from NW_022883681.1 coordinate 25,985, forward strand.
AAGAGGACTGTCCTCGCATATTCAGAAATGATGGAATGTGAACCGTGCAACTACGAAGTTAATTGGTATTCGGTGGCTTCATATTTCCTGCTTCTCTGGGTTAGGTTGCCAAATGCTGATATATCCAGCGGCATTCAGTATGACCACTGGACCACTGCACTGGTCATTACTTCAGCGTTTCAGAGCGAATGATAATCAATTATACGTTGCCTGCATATCACCGGCTCGTGTTCCTTAAGCAAGTTACGT
>NW_022883682.1:0-18077 GCF_011952255.1 Bombus vosnesenskii
TTACCTGTAAGTTTTTGTTCCTAATCATCATTTCCCCTTATAGAACACATCATTATTGTTCTCATAATTACTACCAGTGTCATAGATATTGTAGTGGCTACAACTGAATTAATAGAAAATGATAAATAACTGTGTATAACACTAACACAGAATTGTGTATAACAATGACACATAACTTTTACTTACATATCTGTCGATAAGGGATTACTGTGATATCCTGTTGATGTTTCTTAAGGCACTTGATTAGGTGCGATACGGTATCATTCCTTATGGTATACTGTAGATAAGTATTTTAGGAAATAACAAGAATAAATCTAAATTATTCAGAGGTTCCAGTTTCGGCTTAGACATAAATACAGGACCATTTGCAAAGAAGAAAGGGTGCGTTTCTACAGCCTCGTTATAGTAACCATGACTACCAATCTCTGAATTACTGGTTACTAAACATAAATATCCTATAAAATTTAATATGTTTCTTTAATTTTTAATACATACATGAGTTAGTAGTTCTAAATTATGAATCATCCTACCTGTGATATTACACTTTTCCTTATAATATCATCACTCAAGTGAACAACATTAAGATCATGTAAACCATGTCATCCTATCTTACTGTGAAGATACTTAGTTATGTTATCTAACATTATAAAAATATCATCAAATTCAAGTCCTTTTATTCACATCACATGGCCATGACGATCTGGTTCTTCGTTATATAATGTTCTAAAATTTGTCGTATATATAGGATGTACAAACCGTGATATCAAGGTATCAGTTCTTCCTTCCCAAGGGACAGTTTCATTAAAATTCTGATAGAATTGAAAATTAATTATTAATATTCTAACAATCATATATGTTAAATACATTATAGTCAACGATATATACCTGAGCGAATGTAGGGGTGATTCCTAATTATAAATGTCATCAGCCCACATCATTGTGCCACTTCTTTGTACTCCAGCCTCTAGATTAACAGCCTAAACAAACATGCGAAATTTTATAGAAGCTGTACAAAATATAGTATATATGCGCAATATTGAAGCGTTCAAGGGGATATAAAGGTAATGTACATCACATACACGTGTACTCTCATGCAACAAAATACAATTAGATTTAATAGTATAAGCTCTTTTATTCATCATAATAGATTGGAAATTTAAGTGTCTTACGAGGGTGAGTAAAAAGTTACCCGCTCTGTCGGTGTAGAATTTATTTTAAGCAATTGTCAAAAAAGACATACATCATTTTTTGACATAATCACTCGATTTCTGTATACACTTTGTCCATTTGCCGAAGGACCTTTGTATTTTCTCATTAAAAAATGTTTTGGGCTGAGCTGCGAACCACGAATGCATCGTCGTCTTCACCTTTTCATCAGCTTTTCCGGCATCCATCTCGCACAAACTTTTTAAAACCCAAATCTGTCGTGCACTATTGCATAAGCAGAGCCGTGGCTGATTTGCAAATGATTTGCCACATTATCCAGTGTCACTCGTCTATTCCATAGAGCATAAGTTCATGAGCACGTTCAATGTTGTCATCGTGGATGTGGACGGGCGTCCAGCTGTTTTTTCATAACACTTGTGCGATCTTCTTTGAACTTTTGTGCCCATTCAAACACACTTCGTGACAAAACACTTTCTCCATAAACACACATTAACATAAACACTTCCGTGCATTAAATCTTTGATAAATATAGGCATCAAACATAACCTCCGACCACAAGAAACGAATCACAGCATCCTGCACTGTTTTCCTGCAAATCACCATTGCAAAGCGCCATTACTCGCGCAACGGTCACAAACGAATTGACGTAACACAAAGAAACCTGCGCAGCAGCACTGAACAGATATTGACGTCATACGAAGAGTGCAGATGGATCAATACGGTCGACAGAAGTTTTAACTATCTGGAGTGCGGATAAATTTTTACTGAGAGTCGTATAGGAATCTATAATCTGTAAGTACACCTTTGGCTGAATGGAAATTTCTCTTACATATAGTCAAAAATGCAGAAACTGTGTATTGAATTGGAAAGTGATAAAAAATAAGTGAAGTTTCGAGGTTGCATGTGATTGCATGAGTACACAGGACGTTTTTAGCGAATAAAAAATAATTTTGAAAGACACGAGACTTATCTTGTATTTTATGCACTATCTGTGTCCGAATTTCCAGAAGCTCTCTATCTTATGAAGTGTTTTAGATTAGCCGGAAAATTTTGTACGTACATACAAGAAGTATACGATCTAAGTGGAATATTCCATTATTCTCTTGATACAACAGAAACGAAATTTACAGAACTTCTCAGAAAGTTGGTTTATTATTACCAAATTAATAGAATTAATATACGTTTATCATCTTTACATACCTAAGTCGTGGAGGTTTATCGTGCGTAAAAAATTAGTGTCGTTTCAAAGTTACATTTCGTACATTTTAAGCCTATAATTTGTAACGTACAAAACAATGTAAATTTGAGCTGTTTCTTATCTCCACAATAAGAAATTCCAACTTTACGTCTTTTACACAATGATATTTATGGAACAGTAATATCATATTATTGCATCGCTTGGAGAATGAAGTCAAGGTACGATGTGACCCTAGTGTAAACGCTGGGATACCCAGCTGTGCCGCACTTATAAGCATAAGACACAATACCTATTAAATACGAGGTTAATTCATGTTGTATCAGCAGTGGTCCGCCGCGGTCAGCCTGAAAGGATCGTTAAATTTTTAATCAAAGATACTGAAATATATCGATCGAATTGTATTGAAATTATACTTATATACAGTAATAATCTTCTATTGATTTGTGTATTGAAATACTCCAATTTATAACGTACATGTTATATGTATTTTGAGCAAAACTAAGATTAGAAGGAAATTAGATTAAATACCATAACGAGGTGCGAGAAGTGGGCAAAACTATTAAATTGTGTTTATCTATTATTTTTAATGTTTAAGACGTCGATTTGATGTTAATTCGAATCGACGTGTCTTCAGATACCGTATAGTTTGTAGTAACTCTGTAACTTAATTACCGTAGAAGAATCCTCTCCACCCTGAGCATGTTCGGCGCATATTATACCATCAGTGATATCAGGTGCATTAGGAAATTTGGAATAAGCTATTTTGCATTAGGCGTTCTTAATCACTGGCATTTGTACTTCCATTAATGCATTACGTCGTGGTCGTCCTATGAAGAAAATAAGAAAGATATTTAAGACTGGAACTGTTTAATTTTATTATAAAATTGATATCGCTTACTATATCTTAATGCTCCCCATCCAGCAACAAGGGGGTTATAGCCGACGAAGTTGCTCTTTCGTAGGGGCTCTTTCGTACAAATGGGATATACGTACCCTGAAAAATAAAAAAATAAATGAAAATGCATGAAACGAATGACCAAAAGTATGAGAAAGAATTGTACACGCTTTATGACACAATATATGTGTACAGTAAGAAATTTCAGGATATGATACTTCAGTAATACTCAATAGCATATATATATATATATATTTGAAGACTTACTCGAAAATGGCACCTCCTCCACCAATCTAAGAATGGCAATATTATGATTGTGTATGTTTTCTATTCCATCCATACGTGCACAATGTGCTGCGGTCAAAACATGCCTAGCCGATATCAGGGAACCTCCGCACTTCCATAGTGGTTTGTCTGGGTTTCGGGGATTACGAAAACCTAATGCAGCGATCCATGGCCAAGCGCCTAAAATGCAATAGTCATAGTTGTGAATATACATAATTTTTTCTCACATAACGAGTAACAACGATTATTACCTATTCGATATTCGATCATACAGCAGACGATAAGTACATACGTACAAATACTCTGAAATAGAGATTTGATAAAGACAGAAATTAAATTTTTATTCCAGTGGAATACAAATTATTAAATAATTCTATATAATTTCTATTTGAACTATACTGAACTATAAAGTTCAAACGTGTAATTTCTGCCCTAACAGTTTTTGATCTCTATCCATATTATTACTCCTATATCAATTTTTTATTTCAAGCAAAAAGATACTCTTCCTAACATGAAGTAAAAGAAAGAAATAATTCAAGTTAATAAGTAAAGTTACTACCGATAAAATCATAGCATTATTATTTAGTCTAATTGAAATGTACATTGATGTGCTGTTTAATGCCTTTAAAGTTCATTCTTTGCAGTAAATGGCTTATTATTAATCGGAAAGAAAGACATGAAACGTACCAAGTTCAGCTGGTTTACCATCGACCACCCTGGTATGAGAGACGTTGCTAAAACCACAGTATGGTGGTCGCAAAGCCTTATACTTATACACAGTTTTTATTAAAATTTCTCTCTTCTCTTTGTTTGGATCGTTCGGACAGCAAACGATCGTAACATTGCCCTGGTATCTGCACACTGATCGTCTATAAAAATCGGTGGCTGTACGGTACTGTATCTGCCATATTTCTTGCAGAGGTTTACATTTTCTGTAGTCAAGGCACCTGCCTTCTTGATTGTCCGGTGTGGTACATTCTGGATCAAACAATTTTAAAACATTTATACAGTTCAAAGATGCGTAAGAAAGCGACACCGATTACTCAACTTTCGAAGTAAAAAGCCGATCAAGTCCACCGGATTGCCCTACAGACACGTATTAATCCGTAAGAGTTAGTCATCATGTTGATAATAATTATCTAAAGAAACTTTTCACGTGAAAATATAAAATTTTAATTGATTAGATATTGTGTTAGCCATACTTAAGAAAGAAAATGAAAATGAATGAAATGAAAGAAAAGGACTACCTTCAACCTCATGTTTTAAATAAACACTTTGTCAGTTTTGCGGTAAATAAATTCTTAGGAATTCAGGACAGTTTTTAGTGAATCATTTTGTTTCGACCGTTCGCGGAGAGACGCGATCGCGAGATAGCACGTCAACGAGAGTTGTAAGTTCCCGTTACGATTAAATAATCGACGCCACGAACTGATCGATCCCCTTATTTCGATTATGATAATAAGGGTAGTTCAATGAAATTCCACAGAATTAACACAAATAAATTAATGTTTATTTCAACAACTTATTAACTAGAAAGATATAAATGGAACAAAAAAAATGTAACTGCGTTTTGGTTGATAAGTAATGCGCGACATACCACATGTGTTGACGGTTCGACATCTCGAAAAGTTCTGAACGCCTTTCGATTTTTTTCGTTTTTTCTGGAAGGCGACCCCCACTACGTTCGGATCACGCCACATTCTTTTACGCGAGGTAAAATACGGGCCACGAGTCGACGTTTCTGGAAGTCGCCCTGCTTAATGAACCATGCGCTTGCCACTACAATGTTTGTTTGCCGGGCAGACACGACGATCCGTCTGCGACATTATAGTGCCGCGATCGATAGTTAAGATTATGACCTATGGTAAGCCGCATGGCGTAACATTCTCCCCCCGTTGAGAGGGTACCGATCAAACTAGCGAGGTGTGGTTGAAGTTCCCATCTTATTTCGTCTCGGTGGCTAGTTGTTCGGGTTTCTCGAGATCGGGTTGAATTGGCAATGGGACAAGCCTTTTGACGCCCCGATCCAAAATGCTCTTTGCCGTCTGAACTGTAGCTGTCCGGATGACACGACCGGCATACTTCAAATCCGACGGACTGACGATAGAGATAAAGCACTCGGCGACAATGTATATCGCTGAAGTGCCTAATGAACCATCAACATCCCAACGGTCCTTCCACCGAAGGTTCTAGAAGAAAGAGCACGTGGCAACGATCGCGGACGCCTAGCAAATGCATGGACGGTGGGGATGTTGAGGGATGACAAAAGAAAGTAATCGGATCCGATCGAAAGTAAAATCATAAGAGTCAGTCTTAGAAAGTCACGCCTAGAGTTCGCAAGTAGATTGTAAAATGTATTGATGTTAGAAAAAAAATAAAGTTTTCTTTTTTTATTTTTTACCTCAAATTCCTTTTTTATTTTGTTATTTTACGTGACATTTTGGCGATCCTGCCAGGATAGTGAAAAGTGTTTGTTCGGAAACCAAAAGACATTCATTATCTACGGAAGATCGAATTACTTGGGACTACGGTCATCCGCAACAACAAAGTAACTATCACGAACCAAGTGAAGTAACAATAAAAGGTAAACTGAATTCCTTTGTACGTTACCGTGAAAGAAAATTTAGCTTCAGTAGCCAAGACTCGTCTTCGTCTGAAAATTATAAATCAGCGCAATAATGTCTAAGGCAAACGAATCTCAAACTTCAACCTCAACTGACCCAATGTTGCGAGCAATATGGGACAGTATTCAAAAACAGAACGAGAACATTGCCCTTTTACGAGAGGAAATGTTACGTTTGTCTATGCAAAATGACGAAGAGAGCAGACACAGGACAGCAGAAATCGAGAATCTCGGGAAAACCGTCGCAGCGCTACGGACTGGGTTCGGATCCCATGCGACCGATGAATTTGCTTCCATTATCACCGAAGACAATGAAAGTACGTCGACAGCAATCAATCGTACCGTGAATATGGCAAAAGAACGCAAACTGTCAGGGTTAGCAGCTTCAGACACCCCACCTGTCCACCTCGACATCGAACAACCCGAGGTGGAAGAAAGAGGCTATTTTCCGCCCGCTCCTCCCACTCTACGAGCTAAGATGCAATACGCTACATCCCAACGCTCAACGGAGATGATGATGTAGGAGTTGAAGACTTCATCAAAGAAGTGAGAAGTATGAAGGATCGCTGTATGGAGCAAGATCTATTGCTAAAAGCAATAAAAGTGGAAAAAATCGTGGGGAAAGCAGCCCAAAGTATTTGCAACATTCCTATTGAGTGTTACGGTGATCTGTACGACGCACTGAGAAATAACTTAGCAGCACAGGTGACTTCGGATGAGTACCAAGAACAATTACGAGAGTTGAGACAGGGAGGAATCAGTGCAAAGTTTTAATATTCGGTTTAGAAGAATACTCAACCGTTTGCTGTACGCAGTAACCAATGAGTACCCACAACCACTAACACGTAAAATTATGACTGAAGAAATCACGAAGAAGACTGTTCGTGTGTACCTAAAGGGACTCAGACGCGACATAGGGCGAATACTATTAAGCAGTGAACCCTTGAATCTTCCGGAAGCTGAAAAAAAGGCAGCCGATGTAGAACGCTACTTGCGAGAAGAACGACAACCTAATTGGTCATGTAATCGCTTACCTTCGGTTAGTAATCGCCCCGACAACCAGCATATGCAGATGAAGTGCTTCAAGTGCGGAAAGCTGGGACACATTGCTAACAAGTGTCAAAATTTTCTACCACCGAGCCAGCGCGATCGACCACCCGCAAGGATTCAGGCAGTCCAGGAATGGGACGAAATACAAGAAACAACATCGAACCAGGAGATGGACGAACCGTACGAGACATACGAGTCAACATCGCCACGGGAAGATTACTCGCAATACCTTTGTCAACCCGAACCGAAGAGCGAGTATTTCTGGTCGACACAGGAGCAGGGATAAACCTGGTGAAACGTAACAAAACTGTCAACGCGATACAAATAGGGCCTAAACAAAAATTTTCTATGGGACGAGACAAATACGAAACTAACGAATACGTAACGAAACGAATTTTTGGACAAAATCACATCTTTCACATAGTGCCGAACAATTTCCCTATTATCGAAGACGGAATCATTGGGCTACCATGTTTAGAGAAGTATAACTATTCAATATCCAATGACAAAATCCGATTAAACGACAAAACCATTTTATTTCAGAAACCAATACATTTGACTCCTGGAGAAAACAGAGTTCAAACAATCTATTTGGAAGGCAAACCAACTAAAGTATGTTTTATCAACACTGGTGAGCAAAACATTGAAATTTCTAGCAATATTCAAAATTCTCATGACTTTTCCAACGTACCAAAACTAAAAAGCCTAGTGAGAACAGATCACATTGAAAAACCAATCCGTGAATCCATCGAAAAGATTATCCTCCATTATATTGACATCTTTAATTTAGAAACCGATCTTTTACCCTGTACTAATTTAACTCAGCACACAATTTCGTTAACCAAAGACAAAATTATTAACACACGATCGTATAGACCACCGGAATGTCACCGTGACGAGATTTCGCGACAAGTAGGAGACATGTTGAAGAAAAATATTATAGAAGGATCCGAATCCCCTTATAACTCTCCGGTATGGGTAGTTCCGAAAAAATTAGACGATTTCAGGAAACTAAATGAACTCACAGAACAAGACCCTTTACCTGATATAAACGACATTTTAACACAACTAGGAAACGCAAAATTCTTTTCGGCACTTGATTTATCCTCAGGATTCCATCAAATTCCAATGAACGAGAAATCTAAAAAATATACCGCTTTTTCGACACCGCAAGGGCATTTTCATTTCAATCGAATGCCATTCGGACTTAAAAACGCACCCGCTACCTTTCAAAGATTAATGGACAGAGCCTTAGCTGGACTTGTAGGAAAATACTGCTTTGTTTATTTGGATGACATAGTGATATTCGGAAAAACGATTCAAGAACATAACGAAAACCTCGCGATAGTATTTCAGAGACTCAGAGAATTAGGACTTAAATTGCAACCGGACAAATGTGAATTCGTAAAACCGGAATTAGAATACTTAGGCCATGTAGTTTCATCCGAAGGAGTCAAACCAAACCCCAAGAAATTAGACGCTGTAAAAAACTTTCGATTACCCCGCAATGCCACGGACGTGAAATCATTCTTAGGTTTAGCAGGTTATTACCGCAAATTTATTCGAAACTTTTCCAAAATCGCGAAAAGCCTTACAGACTTAACAAAAAAGGACACACCATTCCATTGGACTGACAAACACCAGATTAGCTTTGATACTTTAAAAGACAAACTCTGTAATTTCCCAATATTAGCTTATCCAGACTTTAACAAAACCTTTACGTTAACTACCGACGCAAGTAACGAAGGACTAGGAGCAATACTGTCGCAAGACGGTCATCCTTGTTGTTACATTTCAAGAACACTGAATCCACCCGAACGAAACTATACTACGACAGAAAAGGAACTCTTAGCCATCGTATGGGCCGTGAAAAGATTAAGACAATATTTGTTAGGACGACGCTTCATTATTCGAAGCGACCACCAAGCTCTTAAGTGGCTACACAATTGCAAAGACCCTTCTAGCAGACTGATTCGTTGGAGACTTAGACTCGAAGAATATGACTATGAAATCGAATATACAAAGGGTAAAGATAACACAGCTGCAGACGCTTTATCTAGAGTTCACGCAGTAACTCGCGACGAAGTAGTTAACCTCGACCTAGTAATTGATCACACTAATTCATTCAACGCATGGAAAGACAACAACGAGAATCCGAAACTCTTAGAAATTAAACCAAATGACCAAACATTTTACCAATTAACTCGAAACGACTTAGGAGAATACGACGAGACACTTTGGATCAGAAGACTTTACAAAATTCTTAAAGATACAACAAAAATCGGCATAGGAAATAGCGATTTCACTGAATTAGAGAAAACACAGATTAAATTCATGCTAATATATTTTAACGACACGTACAAGAAAATTACTTATGCACCTAATCCCATCTTAAAACTAGACGAAAACGAAATAATACAAGCAATAAAGGAAAACCATAACGACACCGTAGGACATTTAGGGATACAGAAACGTATCAACGGATCAAGGATAAATTCAAAATTTCCGGACTTTTAGAAAGAGTAGAAAACTTTGTGAAAACATGCGACACATGTCAAAAGGAGAAACTAACACGTATCAGACCCAAAGAATCCCCACAAATCTCAGACACGCCACTTAACCCTAACGACAAAATCGCTATGGACATCATAGGACCGATGACGAAAACCAAACGCGGAAACCAATACATACTTTCAATACACGATGAACTTACGAAATATCTGATACTAGTTCCCCTTAAAACGCAACGAACTGAATCCATAATTAACGCGCTCATTGAACACTATATTTACATATTTTCGGCACCAAAAACGATCCTAACAGATTAGGGACAAAATTTTGTTAGTGATTTAATGACGAAATTTGAAGAAGCTTTTAAAATCAAACACATCAAAACAACTTCATTTCACCCACAAAGTAACGGATCCCTCGAAAGAACGCATGTCTCAGTTAAAGATTTAATTCGTACTGCATTACACGACAATGACAAAGAATGGGATGAAGTACTTAATTTCATTTGTTTAGGGTACAACACCGCGAAACATGAAGGAACAGGATTCTCTCCCTTTGAATTGACCTTTGGGCGAAAAGCTAACTTACCTTCCGCAATATCCAAATTTCCCACACTTACCTATGATGATATCTACTCACTTTGGCAAAAACAGTTGAATAAATATTGGGAAACAGCTCACAAAACACTTATTCAGAATAAGCAACGATACAAGCGAGACCAAGAAAGAAAGATTGTTAAAACTCAGACTGTGTTTAGGAAAGGAGACTTTGTTTTAATTCACAACGACCATAAAAGGGATAAGTTGGACATTGAATGGTTAGGGACCCTACAGGATTAACGATGTGAAAACTCCTTATTACATTATTTCTATCGACAATGCTAAGAAAAAGATACATGGTAACCGATTGAAAGCGTACTTTTTTCAGGATAATGCTGACCCTAGCACTAGTAACAATACTAGTAACAAGACAGAGGGAACGTTGTCCTCTCTGAGGATGACGATTGTGCCCTTTTGCATGCTGTGTCCACCCTTGCTCCATTTATTGCGGTTGGTTAGCTCGTTCAAATACTCCTTATGCCAGCGGTTCCAAAAATGTTGTTTAAGCTGTTGGATATGCTGCCATTTGGAGAGTCGGTTCGATGGAATGTCTCTGAAATCTCGATCACGTAAGCACATTAATGAATCGCCAATGAGGAAATGTCCGGGAGTGAGGGCTAGGAGATCATTTGGATCGGTGGAGATAGGAGTTAGCGGGCGGGAATTGAGGACTGCTTCTATTTCTATGATAAGAGTATTACGGTGTTAAGCTCATATGTTTCTGTTTCTCCACTCGCGCTGCGCCATAATATCCTTTGATATTTCCGATCCTCTGGTCGTACGAGGAATTGCCGATACATTTTCTCGATGTCGCCAGTGAGTACGTACTGATGAGCCCGGAATCTAATTAATATACAAAATAAATTGTGAATTGATTCGAGAATATAGGATTTCCCCATTTTCATGATTATCGTGATTGTTGTATAAATATATTTTTTAAGATACTAATAATTAGGTACTTATAAATTAGTATTATCAATTATTTTGCATTTATAATTCCGCCTCTAGTATAAGCGTTAATTGAAAACTAACTTTATGTTTCAAAAAGTACTAGCAAAGTCGTTGAGTAACAAGCCACTGATGCTAACACAAATAGCATTGTCGTAATTAAATATTTCTAAATATTCATTTTTCATTTTGAACCTGTAGAAACAATTTATTATATATACTATTAGCTAAGTAATTGCATATTTAATTAAGTCGAAATATAAAACTTAGTTATTTTAATAATTTAAAAAATAAAAAACTGACAAACATTTCAATTTAATTTATGGTTGGAACAAAAGACAGTTATTTTTCATTAATTGAAATATTGCAATGCAGAGTACTTTCCAAAATACGCCGAGAGTATTCCTGATGGTGAAACGAGCGTTGCTTCATCGAACGCAGCTAAAGAAAACAACATCTATGTAGTTGGTGGTACGATGCCTGAAATAGAGGGCGCTAAATTGTACAATACCTGTACTATTTGGGGTCCCGATGGAACTTTGATAGCAAAACACCGAAAGGTAAGTAATATATTCCTTTATGGCTTTGAATTTGAAAATATTGGGGCGAAGAAAGTGACTCTATCTAGGAATAATTTAGGAATATACATATGTACATACGTATACTATAACCAATTCTATAATTTACGGTTTATAAAATACGTTATGATACGGGAAACGCCCATTTTTGTTGTAATGTGTTTGTGTTGTATAAATTTTTCACATACTTAAAATATTATTATACTTATTTTTTCTCCTTTTTAAACATTATTAAATGATAAGATTTTTTAATAAAAGAAAGTGATAAAAACGCTGTCAGTTATTAAATAAAAAATAATTAAAGTTTAGGAGTTGGTAACTTTGATATTAAATTACAAAAGTTGCAGCAATAGAATTAGCGACCACATTTTTATGTTATTAGGTACATCTATTCGACATCGACATTCCTAATAAGATTACTTTTCGAGAGAGTGATTCACTCAGTCCTGGTAACTCCCTAACGACGTTCGATGTGAAGGGCTGCAAAATAGGTATTGGCATTTGCTATGATATTAGATTCGAGGAAATGGCACGCATTTATCGGAACAAAGGTACAGTAACTTAATCGATCAATACTTAACTAGCAAAAAATTAAATATCTTTCTTAAATATATTCTATATAAAATTAATATAATCTGTAACTCTGTATAAAAAGAAGCTTAATTTAAAAAACCAGTATATTTGCTGAAAATGAAACAAATAAAAGAATTAAAAGCACAATAAGAGGACTGTCCTCGCATATTCAGAAATGATGGAATGTGAACCGTGCAACTACGAAGTTAATTGGTATTCGGTGGCTTCATATTTCCTGCTTCTCTGGGTTAGGTTGCCAAATGCTGATATATCCAGCGGCATTCAATATGACCACTGGACCACTGCACTGGTCATTACTTCAGCGTTTCAGAGCGAATGATAATCAATTATACGTTGCCTGCATATCACCGGCTCGTGTTCCTTAAGCAAGTTACGTCGCATGGGGACATACACAGTTGACCAATCCCTGGGCAAAGATTCTTTACGATTTGGAAACTCAAGAGAATATGGCAGTCACCGATATCAAAAAAAAAAAAAAAAAAAAAAACTGGCGAACCGTGTGTTACCACAACGAGACCCGCGATGCTATTTGTCGCTTTAAATTGTGCCGCAACTCGTTTTTGAGATCTTTGCCAGGGGCGCGTTAAAATATGCTGAAAATATATTTCTGGCTTTTCTGGGGTTTAACTGAAATATGACAAATAACGTTGTAAAACATATGTACTTATGACTTACAGAGTAATTGAGTGTACAAAATATATAGTATACAAAATAGCCAGCGATTTAGGGCTTTAAAAGATCAAAAGGAAAGAAAAGAAAAGAAAAGAAAAGAAGAAAGATAATATGTTGTGGCAGTCTAAGTCGATCTAAGAAAATAGATAAAGGGAGGGAGGGGCAAAGCTGGTCAATCTGGAAAGAATCCAAGCGTCAATTTCAAGCATTTACAGAGAATCAAGCGGGCTGGTTAAAGTCGTGAGTTGAGCAATTATCCCGCGTTAGGTTCAATCAGGTTAGTCCCACGCGAAATTGATCCAACCATGCGAAAACGAGTGTATTCTGATTTCTGTCGCAGATACTTCTGGCTAGTGCAGTACCTACACGGTGGTTGTTGAAATAGCCGCTTCTCATCTATTTTCCGCAGCACGGACATCATCCTTTGATCCCTTACGACTAACGAAGTTTTCGAAGATGTACGGCAGTTTGAGATTCTACTTGAAAATGATCATGATTGCGGTCTGTGTGCCGTCTGCTCTTCTTTTTGTCCTTCCGTTAAAAACTGGTAAGTTTCAGTATCAGTTCTTCCTTCCCAAGGGACAGTTTCATTAAAATTCTGATAGAATTGAAAATTAATTATTAATATTCTAACAATCATATATGTTAAATACATTATAGTCAACGATATATACCTGAGCGAATGTAGGGGTGATTCCTTGATAATTATAAATGTCATCAGCCCACATCATTGTGCCACTTCTTTGTACTCCAGCCTCTAGATTAACAGCCTAAACAAACATACGAAATTTTATAGAAGCTGTACAAAATATAGTATATATGAGCAATATTGAAGCGTTCAAGGGGATATAAAGGTAATGTACATCACATACACGTGTACTCTCATGCAACAAAATACAATTAGATTTAATAGTATAAGCTCTTTTATTCATCATAATAGATTGGAAATTTAAGTGCCTTACGAGGGTGAGTAAAAAGTTACCCGCTCTGTCGGTGTAGAATTTATTTTAAGCAATTGTCAAAAAAGACATACATCATTTTTTGACATAATCACTCGATTTCTGTATACACTTTGTCCATTTGCCGAAGGACCTTTGTATTTTCTCATTAAAAAATGTTTTGGGCTGAGCTGCGAACCACGAATGCATCGTCGTCTTCACCTTTTCATCAGCTTTTCGGCATCCATCTCGCACAAACTTTTTAAAACCCAAATCTGTCGTGCACTATTGCATAAGCAGAGCCGTGGCTGATTTGCAAATGATTTGCCACATTATCCAGTGTCACTCGTCTATTCCATAGAGCATAAGTTCATGAGCACGTTCAATGTTGTCATCGTGGATGTGGACGGGCGTCCAGCTGTTTTTTCATAACACTTGTGCGATCTTCTTTGAACTTTTGTGCCCATTCAAACACACTTCGTGACAAAACACTTTCTCCATAATGTGCATTAAATCTTTGATAAATATAGGCATCAAACATAACCTCCGACCACAAGAAACGAATCACAGCATCCTGCACTGTTTTCCTGCAAATCACCATTGCAAAGCGCCATTACTCGCGCAACGGTCACAAACGAATTGACGTAACACAATGAAACCTACGCAGCAGCACTGAACAGATATTGACGTCATACGAAGAGTGCAGATGGATCAATACGGTCGACAGAAGTTTTAACTATCTGGAGTGCGGATAAATTTTTACTGAGAGTCGTATAGGAATCTATAATCTGTAAGTACACCTTTGGCTGAATGGAAATTTCTCTTACATATAGTCAAAAATGCAGAACCTGTGTATTGAATTGGAAAGTGATAAAAAATAAGTGAAGTTTCGAGGTTGCATGTGATTGCATGAGTACACAGGACGTTTTTAGCGAATAAAAAATAATTTTGAAAGACACGAGACTTATCTTTGTTAAGGAAATTCGAGGATTTGGGAATACAAATAATTGACTATATTTCCCACACAACAGTTATACATCCATATTCCACTCTGAAGAACGTCTTGCACGCACGCTGGTCGCCAACCGACTATCCTGGATTCTGCTAACATCTGGCAACAGTCTTTTGTCTCCACTAAGCCTTGACGCCCTCTGGCCCTTACACACACACTCTCATGTACAGTGTAAATGTATCACTTCCCTAACACGCCTCCTTACATTTATACTGTACACTTAATTTTATTTACACACTTGTCGAATTAACAAAATATTTAACATTTATCGCTTTATTTACATTTCTCTTATTTTACATTCATCCATGACCTAAACCTTTCAAATTTCTCTCTACACAGTGCCTTCGTAAAAATATCCGTAGTGTTTTCTTCTGTACTTACTTTTATTATGTTTATCTTATTTTCCTTTACGTACTCGTGAACGTAGTGGTAATGAACTTCGATGTGTTTAGAATTTTTTGTAAAAGTTCCGTATTTTGCTATACTCATTGCTCCAGAGTTATCCTCATAGATTTTTACAGGGTTATCGTCTACATTTACATCGAAGATTTTCATTAGTTCTCTGATAGTCATTACTTCGCTCACCGCTTCCGATAGAGCTACATACTCTGCATGCGTCGAGGCTTTTGTCGCACACCTTTGTTTCTTAGACTTCCATCCAATTACATTTCCATACAATCTAATTACATACCCAGAAGTCGATTTCCTATCTATATGATCTCCTGCCCAATCAGCGCCCACATAACAATCTATCGTTTCGCACTTTTCATTTCTTTTATAATGTAGCCCTAAATCTCTAGTCCGGTACAAATATTTCAATATTCGCAAGGCATATTTAAAATGTGTCTCGTTACAACAATCTTGAAATCTACTCAGATAATTCACACTATAACTTATATCGGGTCTGGTATTTACACTAATATACAGCAATGCGCCAATTAAATTCTTGTATCCAATGTCCTCTCTATTTATCTCAGCTTTTTCAATTTTTAAGTTGGTCTCCATAGGTGTACAGTACAATTTGCTATTATGTAATTTATATTTGTTTGCTAATGATTCTGTGTATTTCTTTTGGCTTAATCTCATTTCATTTTTTAAATAATCATACTCTATATTTATTCCAAGATATTCTTTTACTTCACCTAAATCTTTCATTTCAAATTTATCAGTTAATAATTTTTTTACACTTTGTATCTTCCCTTTGTTTTTACTACAAATCAACAAATCGTCTACGTATATTAACAAATAAACAACATTTTCTCCCTCTCCATAAGTATATAGGCACAGCTCTATATTGTTCTTCTTAAAACCTAATCTCGTCACATACTTATCAAAACACTCATGCCAGTCCCTCGGACTTCCTTTTAACCCATAAAGCGCTTTCGATAATTTACAAACTCTATTCGTTCCGTCCGCATATCCCTTTGGTTGATTTACTTACTTCACCATTTAAAAAGGCAGTTTCTACATCCATTTGCTCAATTATTAATCCATTTTGACAACAATATGATAGCAATATCTTAAAGGTCTGATTACTCGCCACTGGAGAATATATGTCATCGGCTACGTTTCTTTGTTGAAATCCCCTTACCACTAATCTAGCCTTATACCTGTCCTCTGATTTTTTCGTGTAAGCCCATTTTACATCTAATACTTCTTTGCCTTTTACCCTTTCTACCAATTTCCAAGTTTTATTCTTATAGAGACATTCTATTTCCTTATCCATAACCTGTTTCCAAACTTCATTATTTTCGCAACAAATCGCCTCCTCAAATGTACGAGGGATATCTACTTTACAATAATTTGCATGCATCTCGCAAATATTTTCCTTTTCTGGATACCTTACTGGAGTTTTCTTAATACGTGTAGATCTCCTAGAAGTGTTTGAGCTTTCAATACTAC
Source organism: Bombus vosnesenskii (assembly GCF_011952255.1). NCBI lineage: Eukaryota > Metazoa > Arthropoda > Insecta > Hymenoptera > Apidae > Bombus > Bombus vosnesenskii. The sequence goes on from NW_022883682.1 coordinate 16,973, forward strand.
TATTATTTTCATCTTTCCTACCTTCTAACTCTTCCTTATCCATACCGACCAATGAATAGTTATCTTCGCTATCATTTCTATCTGCCTCTGATGAATTTTCCTCAAAACCGATACATTTAGTGTCTGTCTCTATGACCTCTACATGTCTAGCTATTGTTATTTCCCACCTAATAAGACTCTGTATCCTACTTCACTATATCCTAATAGAATTCCCATATCTGCCTTCTTGTCCCATTTGGAAACTCTTTTTTGTTCTGGCCTTCTTACAAAAACTTTACTTCCATATAGATGTAGATTTTTAACACTTGGTTTTTTCCCGAAGAATATTTCAAAAGGTGTCTTTCTTTTTATAGTATTCGCTAATATTCGATTTTTCAAGTATGCCGCTGTACAAACTATTTCCGGCCAGTGCCTTTTATGTACTTTCGCTTCCGCTAACAAGCAACGCGCCATGTCCATCACTGTTCTATTATACCTTTCCGCTGTCCCGTTTAATTCATGTACGTATGTTGGGCAATTATTTATTCTTATACCTTTATCCCTAGCAAATTTATAAATTCGATTATTTAAATATTCTTTACCATTATCGCATCTTAATATTTTTAACCTCTTGCCCGTTAATTTTTCGGCTTCATTTACGAACTGTACGAAAGAATCAAAGACCTCATCTTTTGATTTTATACAATAGATCCTAGCTATTTTACTATAATCATCGATAAATGAAATGAAATATTTTTCTCCATTGAATCCGGTGGTCTTAAAGGGACCACATACGTCCGTATGAATAATTTCCATTATTTCCCTAGCCTTAGTTCGATTATTTTTGAAAGGTAAGTTATGCATTTTGCTTTCTATACACACCCTACATTTCAAAAGTTCCTTTTCCAATTCATTCGGTATGCCAGTCACTAGCTGCTCTTTACCCAAAATCTCTAAATATTTAAAATTTACGTGTCCTAGCATCCTATGCCATCTTTCCTTTTTACTCATACCACTACGTTCGGCGCTGTTTACTAAGTGCTTCTTCCCTTTCAATATACTTTTTATTCTATATGTCCCATTCTCTTTGAACGCTACAGCTGTAAGTTTATTATCCTCATCTATT
>NW_022883683.1:0-12892 GCF_011952255.1 Bombus vosnesenskii
GGACGACGTCATTGACATACAGACAATGACCAAGTCCCTAGAGAGAGAGATATCAGCAAGGAGGAATATAACCTTAAGATAAGCAACAACAAGGTGAAAATACTACCGACGAACCCAGAAGCTTAGGGAAAACTCACCAAGACACTCAGGACCCTGAACGCCAACTTCCACACCTACCAACTTAAACAGGAAAGGCCTTTCCGGGTGGTCCTACGAAACATACACCACTCAGCAGATATAGACGAACTAAAATACGAACTCTCAAAACCCGGCCACGAAGTCGTCAACGTAAGTAATATAAGGCATAGAGTCTCGAAAGACCCGTTATCCTTATTCTTCCTAGACATTAAACAAAAACCGAACAATAAGGAAATATATAACATCAGTCGCCTAATGAACGCGATAGTAAAGATCGAACCACCGCTCGTGAAAAAAGAAATAGTGCAGTGCAAAAGATGCCAAAGGTACGGTCATACGCAGAAATACTGCAACCATACTTTCCGCTGCGTTAAATGCGCAGGCTCTCACTCCACTGACCAGTGCGCCAAATCACCGGAAACCCCAGCGAAATGCATCCACTGCCAAGGGGACCACCCTGCCAACTATAAAGGCTGCCCAGCATGTGAAACACTATACACGAACAGATACCCTAAGCTCAGAGCAAAAGAGGTATCCAACCAAACATCCAGCCCGCCGAAATTCACGACTACCCCAACCCCCTCAACCAACCAAACATCCAGTCCTACCAAATTCATCTCCACCTCAACCTCCTATGCCCAAGCAGTACAAGGCATCCAAAATAACCCGAACAGCCAAAGGAATCTTCCCCAAAACAGTGTCCCCAACCCACCTAACACAGACAACTCCTCAAGGCTTGAAAAGCTAATAGAGAAACAATCAGAGCAAATAAATCACTTGCTATCGCTACTAACACTCATCGTGGAAAAATTAGCACGCCCCGACTCAAAATAAAACCAAGGCGCATAGCACTGTGGAACGCCAACGGTCTAGCGCAACACAAACTTGAACTAGAACTCTTCTTAAAACACCAGCAAATCGACGTAATGCTCGTATCGGAAACCCACTTCACCGACAAGAGCCACCTGAAAATAAATGATTACAAATTCTACCATACCCAACACCAGCGGAAAAGCCCACGATAGCACCGGAATAATAATCAAAGCAAGTATTAAGCACTACGAACTTCCATCATTCCAGAAAGACTACCTCCAAGCAACAAACGTAGCAATAGAAGACTGTCATGGCTCAATCACCCCCTCAGCAGTATACTGCCCTCCCAGACACTCCATCGCCAAAGAAGACTTTGATAACTTCCTGGACACCCTGGGCAACAGATTCATAGTTGGAGGAGACTATAACGCCAAGCACATCCAATGGGGCAGCAGACTGGTTACAGCAAGAGGCAAAACCCTCTTAAACAGCATAACAAACAACAACCTCAACTACCTCACCACATACGAACCCACATACTGGCCCACTGACACCAACAAAATACCCGACCTCCTCGACTTCTTCATAACTAAAAATATCCCATCAAGACACGTCCAGATCAACTCCTCGGCTGATCTCTCCTCTGATCATTCTCCCGTGATAGCAACAGTCCGTTCAACAATCATCGAGAATACACCTAATGGCTCCATTCACAACCAACACACCAACTGGCAGCTCTTCAGAGAAGTCTTTACACACTCAACCTCAGCCTTCACCCCACTAAAAACAAAGGAAGATATCGAAGCAGCCACGGAATACTTAAACACGAGCATAATAAACGCAATCCGCCTCTCCACACCGACAAAGCCATCTAACAGCAAACAAGAATATCCCCAATACATACTAAAAAAAATAGCAGAAAAACGAAGACTAAGAAGAGTATGGCAGACCCATAGAACACCGGAGGACAAACGCAAACTTAACAACGCAACTAGAAAGCTATCCAGAACCTTAAGAAACTATAAAAACGACTGTTTCCATAAATACCTCGTCAGCTTATCCCCCACAGCCGACGCCAACTACTCACTATGGAAGGCCTCCAGGAAACTCACACGCCCCCCACAAATAATCCCACCTATCCGCCGCCCGCAAGGCGGATGGGCGCGAAGCCCTATAGAAAAAGCCGACCTGTTTGCAAAACACTTGTCAAAAGTATTCAAACCCCATTCCCCCCAAGCCGCCGCGGACGTTACTGAATACCTGCACACCCCCTTCCAAATGTCCCCTCCTATCGAACCCTTCTCCGCTGCTGAGACTATAGAAACAATCAGTCGCCTAAACCCCAAGAAAGCAGCAGGACACGACCTAATAGGCAATAGAGCAATCAAGGAACTTCCCATAAAAGGGATAGCACTCATCACATCGATTTTTAATGCTATCCTTCGCCTGGAACACTATCCTAAGGCTTGGAAAATCTCATTGATTACCCTCATCCCTAAACCCGGTAAACCGATATACGAAACCTGCTCCTATCGCCCAATCAGTCTTTTACCTACCCTGTCCAAACTATTCGAGAAGATGCTCACGAACCGACTCCTTCCAATCCTAGAGAACTTGAAAACACTCCCAGATCACCAATTCGGCTTCCGAAAACATCATTCTACAGTAGAGCAAATCCACCGCCTAACTCATACGATCAGCCAAACACTCGAAAAGAAAAAATATTGCTTAGCGGTCTTCCTAGACATCCAACAGGCATTCGATAAAGTATGGCATGAAGGGCTACTATACAAACTTAAAAAGATCCTACCCCACCCCTACTACTCCATCCTAAAATCTTACCTAACCAATAGGCAATTCATGGTTAAATACCTAGACGCCACTTCCGCATCATTCCCAATAGAAGCCGGCATACCCCAGGGTAGTGTCCTCGGACCCCTACTGTACTCCATCTACACTGCCGACCTACCTATATCAAACGATATAACAATAGCGACATTTGCAGACGACACAGCGCTATTAGCTTCCAACGCTGACCCGGTAATAGCCTCATCCACTCTCCAGCGAAGTCTCGACTCCATGGAAAAGTGGTTTCACAAATGGGGCTTCAAAGTGAACGAAAAGAAATCCTCACATGTAACCTTCACGCTCCGAAAACAAACCTGCCCCCAGGTCACCATCAACAATGCAACAGTTCCTAGCAGGGACACAGTCCGATACCTGGGCATGACCCTGGACAGGAGACTAACGTGGAAGACACACATCTCAGATAAAAGGAAGCAACTAAAGGGACAAACTAAAAAAACTCTATTGGCTCACGGGCCGACGCTCCAAACTAAATATACAGAATAAAATTACCCTCTACAAGACCGTAATAAAACCTGTCTGGACCTACGGAATCCAACTATGGGGAACAGCAAGTAACTCCAACATTGAAATACTCCAACGCTTTCAATCGAAAACGCTAAGATCCCTAATTGACGCACCTTGGTATGTAACCAATGAAACAATACACCGCGACCTCAAGATACCCACCGTCAAAGAGGAAATAGCAAAATATAGCGACAGATACAGCAAAAGAATCAACGAACACCGAAACCCCCGGTCTAGTAAAGAAATACAGAAATGTCTTCTTTCTCCTTTTTTTCTTTTCTTACGATTACGATGGACAGGGTATCGCGTGTTTTTGACTGTTGGGAAGAACCTAAAGTTTTTAAAATCAAGGATAAAAGATAATACCAGACACGGAAAAAATATTAGAAAATGTACACGGTTCTTGTAATGAAAATTGAAATGCAAGGAATATAAATCGAATGTCTCTTGCGAACGTAATTTTGTGTTTTACACCGACAGGATTGATTTACAGACTTACGTTGATTTTTTGTTTCTCTATCTGCAAGCGACATATAAGATTATATCGAAGACTATGCTGCGTAAAACTTTTATTATACTATTTACGATAGAAATGTCGCAACGGAAGATCGAATTTTATGTCTGCTTTGTTCTTTCGACTTTTTAGCTATGTTCTTGTTCATTTCCGAACTGATTTCAATTTCTTATCCTTTTTTTTCCGACAAGTCCTAAAAAGTTTTTAAATTAACGAGAAACGTAGAAGTATTTTTGTATTCCTATTTTAAGTCACCTATTTACGGTTTTCTCAAAATATTCGAAATGCTTCGATTCATTGAAAACAATAAAGATTGCAACACAAAAATTCGAGAATCGTAAGTGAATTAAGTTGGTATTCGATAAACACGATATTACGGAAGCAAAACTTAATGAAAAGTTCGACTTTATTCCGTATGAAATTTTACTTTAAGTAAGTTTAGCCTGCACGTGAAACGAAAGTTTTATATACAGAAAAGTTTGAGTAAATGGTAGATATCTGAGAGTTGAACGATGAAAGTAAAAATCGATTCTTCACGCTTACAATCCTTGTATTCAGGCCAGAGTTCTTCGGGGATCCTCTCCTCGGTATACTCGATACCAGTATATGCAAATATGTACCGTATATGTTCGGCACGACCACGGGCATTGAAGTAGATTAGTTTGTAGGTATGTTCGTCGCTCATTTTCCTTGCTCTGTCAACTTATCGAGAAAAATGTTACAATTAACTCGTGTACTTAACAGACTGTGTGCGTGTTTGTGTGTAGAGAGAACAATTTATTTATAGATGGAATAATTCGTATAATACGCAAAATAAATCATTTAGAAGGCTGGAATATGTGTTTTTGAAACAATTAATTATGTCGAAAAATATTTCAAACGAGATATAATTATGAAAAAAATAATAATTAAATGTATGCAAATGTATGTAATAATGGTTAAATGTATATAAATGTAATAATTAAATGTAATTAGTTGTGAAAAAAATAATAATAAAAAATAAATAAATGTAAAAAAAGAATTAAATGTAATTAGTTTCTTTTTACGCACGCGATATTATTGGCGATATATGAAGGTCAACTTTATTTTTTTAAATAGATATATTTATACATATATTTATAGATATAAATACATATATTATATAGATACAATAGTATATATAATATATATAATAATATATCTGAATCTCGGAGTCCGAGCTCGTGGCGCCCTCCCGGGAAGGGCTCGCGGGAGGTAGCGGTTCTGCGTAGAAGTTCTCCATCGTCCGGTCGCGCGTGGGGTACCTTTATTGTCGATAGTTACACTAGTGACGAGGGCCTCAGGCTTGATAACGAATCCGTGACCAACGGGAGGACTATCATATAAAAAGCAACAGGATACACGAAATAATATAATTCTGACTAGGACAACATAAACGCAAGAAGTGTTGATATTGAAAAAAATATTTAATTTCGTATATAAATATTTTCATATTTAAAAAAGTTTCCGGAAGCAGGAAGATTTACAAACAAATAATATCATAAACCGAATGTTTCATGATCCTTTTCTAATTAGAGTGTGTGACAGCATGTGAGAACGTTTCTTAAAAATATGACTTATTGCAATTACTTAATCGCAATTATAAACGATTAAGACCTTCTCACAACGAGGCAATCTATCCAAAGTATAAAACTCGTTATACTTGATGAGAAAACAAATCTCTACTTAGGTTTCATTTCGTTTCATCGCGTTCATAAAAAGTGAATTTGTATGAACACATCGTGCAATTTAGTAATTAGGACCGTTGATCTCGCTGCAACATAGATGGATAGAAAAAAGCCATTTAAAATGATACAACGTCGGGAAGACAATTATGAAAATTATAAATGGAACACAAGATAAAATTGTTTAAGATTAATTCTTCTTTTTTTTTTTAATCGCGAGTGTTTGCAAACGAAGTTTCAATCTGTTTACAATGATAGCAATGAGAGGAGGATGTCTATGAAAGTTATAAATGCGATATTGAATAACATTTCTGCGAGTGGGTTTGTTTTTCGTTACAAATGTTTTTTAAACGAATCTGCAATCTGTTGGAAACTACGGAACAGTAACGGGACGACTGATAGGGAAATAAAAAAGATCGCGTTTTATTTGAACAGACAAATCTTTGAAATCTATTCGAAAGTCTATTTGAAATGGTACGAGCTCGAAAAGAACGGTGAATACTATAGAAGAAGGATTAATTAAAATTCTGATTAATCTGTTATATTAAATACCTTGATCGATGCCAAGATAACAAATTATTATACAAAACAGTGAAGTATCCACGTCTGACATTAATATTGAGTATTAGCATTACTGTAATTTAATTTTTAACCGATCCTGAAAATTCCTTAGAACGTAAAAAGTATAAAATGTTACTGTGCATTTCAGGATTAAATGCACTGTAATTTAGAAATAGTTATGAAGCGGAAACAAATAATTTATTCAGAATAAGAATTCTACGTAATCATGTTAAAAAAAAAACGTACTTATAACGCGTTTAAACTCCAAATATGTAAAGACAATAAGGGAAAAAAATTAAACGAAGAATCGTATTTTTTGTAAATTCACACAAGATTTTATCCAAAAAAAAATTAAGATTTTTTGAAGAACGTACAAGACGGAACACGAACAATAAAAAAGGGATGTTAAATACAAAAAATAGATTGAAATTTAGATTATGAAATATAAAAACAATGATATTGCATAATTTACAATTATTTTCGATAGCTTACGTCAGTATGTTGGAGTGTAAACTATAAAATATTCAAAAACTGATACCATTTAGAGATAATTTAGAAAAACAATAAATTGCGGAAACCGATAGTTAAAACTCGATACGATCGATACTCCAAAACTCTAATCCTAATAATTACTCAGCAATAATAACCGATAATTCATGTTGATTAATGTTTGAACTCCGTTTTTTCTGTATGTGTATACAAATTTTGTACAGTTTGATAAAGCGAAATTAAATTATCATCTTTTTGTACTACTTCAAACATTGAGATTTGTCATCTTCAAGGTCGATCACACATAGTTCCAGATTGCGGAGTTGCAAGGGTAATTAATTTTGCAATCGGTTTTCCTTTGATATAGATGTGAATACAAATAGCCATTGATTGACAATATACCGAAGCAATTCTAGTTTAATTTGAAGTCATCGATCCTTTGATATTTTTGGAAGAATAGTAAAAGTACAGAGAAAACAAGAAAAAATGGCGTTAACTAAAAGATAGCTCCAATGTATCTCATAAATATTATCTATATATCATTTGTAAGATGTAAGTGACCAAGATATCGAATTATACAAAAATTGTATGTAATGATTAATACTTGAACGTTACTTACATTTATGTACATGAAAATTTGATCTTTTATTAACTAAGTTATTGATCGACAAAATGACTTCCTACATAATTCTCCGCCTGAACTGAAATGCATATTTTTTTTTACGCAAGCCTTATGTGTAGCTAGCAACGAGCAAACAGATTAATTACTTTACACACGGTCGTATCTTGTTTGCTGTAGGCGAGTTCTCTCGTGTAATCAACGAATTACTCAACTTTAAAGCGATAACAGAAGAACATTATTGTATCGATAAAAATCATGCTTTTTCCAAAGAAATATGTAACTCGTATTTTTTCTAAAGCAACCCTCATAACGTATTGAATAAAATAATCATACATTTTTTTTTGTTCAACATTTGTAAAATACGATATTATCAAGATCACCAAGGAGGTAATCTTCAATTCTTAATGAATATAATAAAAAACATAATTAATGATTGTTTGATGGTTTTATTATTATCTCTATAATACAAAAGCACAACATCGTGTCAACAGTTTATATAGTTCGTATGTTTCTGTAGGAATACACAAATAATAGTTCTCTATCACAACGTAATCTAAAGGGGAAACCCTAACTAAATGACAAAAATATCGGTAATAACTGGAACTAATGAATGTTAAAAGCAATCAGTATATTCCATACAAACTTCCATCAACACGATTCGTTCTTCATTCTCTCAACACACTAAGACCGCAATCTTTAAACGCTTATAAAACCATAAGCAATCGTGAAGTTTAGAATTCGCTAACTGGGCGTCTCTCAATCCAGTTTTTGATCTTGGGCAGAAGGAGGACCTTTTCCTCCAGCAGCTTCAGATTCTCGTAATTCTCGATCAGATCAGACTTGTACATAAAGTTCAAATAATCGAGCAGAGCAACGAATGTTAAATCAGCCCAAGAGAGAGTACCATCGTAGAAGTAGCCGTCATTTTCCTTCACTTGCTAGTCCAAACGTTCTAAAACGCAGCCTTGCGTTTTGCAGCTTTGACCTTCTCGTCCTCCTCATAGTGGAAGGCGGCAATTTCTGAAAATTTGTTTGCAGTTAAATACTATTCGCTAATGTTATACTAATTTGAATACAGTGTTGTGCGAAATTTAAATGATACTGAAGATAGAATTACAATCCTTTTTAATACTTTGTCTTGTATTGTTGACATACATGTATCGTTCGACTAAATCAAATATTAAATCGGATTTCAACTAATAAATACCTGAACAGATATGTACTATCTGTTATCAAGATTCTCATAAGATTTATGCAAAACAGCACTGGATACTCACTATGACGAATATCATGAATAGTATCAACAGTGGCATCAATATAAAGATTTGCCCAGTCAGTCTTTCCAGCTAAGTCATATTGTTTGGCTAAGTAACGGCAAATAGCTGTAGACTGAGCAACCTTCCTTCTATCAGCTACGAGCATAGGAAGCTGGCCATAAGGAGTCACTAAAAACATACAACTAATAGAATCAAAGATTCTATCGAACAAACAGATTATGATGCTTCTTAAATATCTAGCTTCCTGTTATCTGTTTTGGAAAGATATAATTTAATTTATTGATAATTTATCAGCAAATAAAGGGCATTGTCTCCTTAACAATACCTATTGTCCTCCCACATATCTTATAGAGCAATGGAGAGTAAACAATAATCTCTGTTATACTCTGCATAATTGTGTTCTACTTTATTTAGCTACTTTAGTTAAATTAGGAAAGATGAGATTTAAGAAACAGAATTTCTTTAAATTTTAAGCTTACAGGGCTTTATTTCTGGCCAGACGTCCTTTTTGATACGTTCATCTTCAAATGGAATACTAGCATAGTTGAAGAAGAACGGATTGGTTCTGCCAATGCCGTAACTGGGAAGTAAGTCAATTTATAGAGCGGCATCTTCCTGGAAGTATAATGTATACAAAGTAAAAACAAAGAATCATTGATGACAAGAATTATATTATTACAAATTATGAAGTATAAGACAATTTAAGTAAAAAGCATCAACTACTAACTACTCGCATAGCTATTTGTATCTTTATATTTTAATATAGCTTAGATATAAAAAGAATATTATTTTTGGATGTAATAATGTATAAACTTGCGCCAAATATTATAACAAAATATTGCACTTTCTATTTAAGTAGGATAGACATATTACCGGCATTTATCTTTTTTCTATAGCAATGAAATTGTTTATAAAAAAGTTTATAAGAAAACTATCAATTAATGCAAACAACGCATTTCAAAATATTAATTACATTCGCGCGATTCGTTATCTCTAGTATTAATTTAACCATATGGTTCTATACACCCAAGACCCTCTAACAATAATTTAGTACCATTACTAGTCGTATGTACAATGTATGTTTGTATACAACTTTCGTAACTACAAAACATTCAGCATGATTATATATTCTTCCAAACTTAAGAAACATTTTCTAATTGCATACTTAAATTTATCGATCAATTATGAACATATGATAACATTTATTTCTTTCAACTACTAATTTTCAAATCCTCTGCTGTTCCGTTAATTGAACGATGCGCCGACTTTTCGTACAAGTATCTTGTATCTTATCTGTATTATTTAGTTATCAATAAAGAAGAAACATTTTCTAATTTTATACTTAAATTTATCGATCAATTATGAACATGTAATAACATTTATTTCTTTCAACTACTAATTTTTAAATCATCTGCTGTTCGGTTAATTGAAGGATGTCGGCTTTCTGTAGAAGTATTTCATATTTATAATTTAATTATGAATAAGGAAAAAACATACAAAATATAGTTTTTAAACGGTTTATTATTTATAAAGAGAAACTTTGACTCAGGATATATATACTATATATATACTATTTACTTACAATTTTTTTTTTAAGACTTCAAAGTCGAAACAAGCACAGGAAATTTCCAAGCCGGTTAACAGAAACTTGAATGAGACAAAAATAACCTTTAGATCAATATATGTTCTTCTTCCCCCTGTTGCTTCCACGTAACTCTTATCCTATTGGTGGAGCTGTGCTGATATGTGAAATTATGACTACATAAAAACATCCGGAAAGACTCATTGAATGATTTTATAGTTTAAGGTTAATAAATTTCCATAAATTAAAGTTGAAAATTTATGAGAACACGTTTTCTGTAACAAAATTTAGTAAAAACAAACTAGTAAGGTTTATAGATTCTTTAATGATTATGTATGTATTCATAAACTAGTTCGATAAACATCGTTCGATAAAACGTCGAACAACACACAACATTGAAGCGCGAAATTTCAAATTCAAGGAAAGATAAATAACAAATTTGCGAACAAATGATATTAAATTTACAATAATCTCATGTAAGAAAAAATAAAAGGGATAAAAGTAGTACAGAAGATAGAAAAATCTATAAAACTGGTGGCTGGGAAATAGAAAATATATAAATTTATGTTATTAGAGTTTAGTACTTCTGTCGATCAATGTGTTACGACCGTTCGCGGAGAGACGCAGTCGCAGTAGCGAGGGGCGTAAATTCTCGCTACGATTCGGTGAATCGACGCCGCGAAGTAGTCGTTCCCCTGCTTCGGTTAAGATAAGAGGTGGTTAAATGAATATGACACAGTATAGTAAGTTATATTTCACCGTTTATTCCAACAACTTATAACGAAGGCAGTTACGCTGGTGCGTATGTACGAGATGAATGAGTGACTGATCTGTGGGTGTGTCCTACCCGGTGGAAGGATATTAACCGTTCGAAGGATGTGAAATCAGAACTGTCTTGGGAGACGATGCTGTCTCGGAGGAAAGCTAAGGATGGGTGTGTCTAGCGCACGGGACCATCGGATTTGTTGGTGACGATTTTAGTTAGGATTTTAATTCAAGCTGAGTTGACCGTGATTCAATTCACGAATATCGGAGAGGAAAAGTCGTAATTCACAATATTACACACAATAATACCTTCACATAAAGGAGCACAGCTCGGATGAGACTTTTTATAGTTAAACTTTTAACGTACTCATAGAAACGAAATTTTTTTTTTTAAGTAGAACTGTTACATTTTACGACACGTATAACATCGAACATTTACCAACGTAGCGATGCCAGCGTACATATATATATACTGGAGTACTGGTCATCTTTTTTCCACACGTTTTTAGCTTTTTAGCTGTTTGTGAATGGGCGCCTAATCAGCCAATCAGCAATGGCCGGTATTCTGTGAATCCTTTTCTTCAATGCTTGAAGAGCAGGATATTTCTCAAAAGCTCGTCCCCCAAACATATACTCCAAATTTTCCAGGGCCGTTGCAAAGGCGAAGTCCGCCCATGTCGTCTGAAAAAAGGTTTGTATACATTTATTTTGTACCTCCTCTATTAAACAATTTTTTTAATTTACCTTGAAAAATGTGAAAAATCGAACTCTTAACTAAAGATCACTTAACTAAAGATAGCTTTTTAGGAAGAATTTGGATTTTTATTTTATTGTCAGAATTTAATGGATAATTTTAGAAACTTCAACCTTTGGAGGTATTTGTTAATTAAAAATGACAAAACTGGTATTATGTAAAAAAGAGTAATGTGTATCCTGAATCAATGTCGAATGGAAATTAGACAGTTCTATAAAAATAATCCTTCTCACGATTCCACAACTTCATAGCTTAATTAAATACAATTCTTCGGAGATATAATTACAAATACATTTACAGGAATTGTGTAATATGAGAAATATCTCGTTACAGAAATTGAAATCGTAAACTCTAGATTCTAGTATTCTTTCACTTTCATGTTTCCTATGAGCCCTTCAATCGCTAAATATTTTGCAATGAAACACGTATTATTAAACAACATAATCATACTAAATTAATTTAATGTGACTATTTATTATTATTATATAATAACACAGTGATGAAAGAAATAAACTGGTCAAGTAATCTAAGGAACGATAATACGTATCTATGTCAGTGACAGTGAGAAAAATTCAGATATCTGTACTTGAGTGATTACACTTATAAGTATCATTATATATTATATAAATATGATATTTCGAATGGTATCATTTATCACTCATTAAACAAGAGTGTCATATCCAGAGAAATGATTTTACATATCTTAATCTTTGCTTTGATTACGATAGTAATAATTTCTATCAAACCTGATGAGGAAGATACATGAATAATTATCTAAAAGCTGAAAATCTTGGCAAATTCATTTGTACATAAAGTAACAGGAGTGAATTTTAAAGATACACACTGCTCTCAACAATTAAAGCTGTCTTGTCGCAACAAAGTTTCAATAATTTTTTATGGACAACATGGCACAGTTTGCACAAAGACTAAAAATTTTAACATTAAATTTGGATAAAAAATCTTACGGTAGAAGGAATGATATATCCTTCATTTTCGCCAATAATCTGGTCGAATTTAGTCAAGTAAAATGGTATTGTTTCGTTCAAAAGTTGATTCTTCCTCGCTTCCTTCTTTTCAGGATTCTCCTCCATGCGATAGTAGCAGATATCTGAAACGTATATCAAACCAACCGTTACGTTCATTTGTGTTTTTCCTCCCAAACGAAGAGAAAATAAGTTGTGAAAGAAGGAGTAGCCTCTCACAGTTCCTACAATTTCTTCATTCTCTTTGCTTTCTTCAATATTGCCTCAACAAGTTCCTGTGGTTCACGATACTTGAAATATATACAATGTTACCAGCGT
>NW_022883684.1:0-32530 GCF_011952255.1 Bombus vosnesenskii
GAAACTCACACGCCCCCCACAAATAATCCCACCTATCCGCCGCCCGCAAGGCGGATGGGCGCGAAGCCCTATAGAAAAAGCCGACCTGTTTGCAAAACACTGTCAAAAGTATTCAAACCCCATTCCCCCAAAGCCGCCGCGGACGTTACTGAATACCTGCACACCCTCTTCCAAATGTCCCCTCCTATCGAACCCTTCTCCTCTGCAGAGACTATAGAAACAATCAGTCGCCTAAACCCCAAGAAAGCAGCAGGACACGACCTAATAGGCAATAGAGCAATCAAGGAACTTCCCACAAAAGGGATAGCACTCATCACATCGATTTTTAATGCTATCCTTCGCCTGGAACACTATCCTAAGGTCTGGAAAATCTCATTGATTACCCTCATCCCTAAACCCGGTAAACCGATATACGAAACCTGCTCCTATCGCCCAATCAGTCTTTTACCTACCCTGTCCAAACTATTCGAGAAGATGCTCACGAACCGACTCCTTCCAATCCTAGAGAACTTGAAAACACCCCCAGATCACCAATTCGGCTTCCGAAAACATCATTCTACAGTAGAGCAAATCCACCGCCTAACTCATACGATCAGCCAAACACTCGAAAAGAAAAAATATTGCTCAGCGGTCTTCCTAGACATCCAACAGGCATTCGATAAAGTATGGCATGAAGGGCTACTATACAAACTTAAAAAGATCCTACCCCACCCCTACTACTCCATCCTAAAATCTTACCTAACCAATAGGCAATTCATGGTTAAATACCTAGACGCCACTTCCGCATCATTCCCAATAGAAGCCGGCATACCCCAGGGTAGTGTCCTCGGACCCCTACTGTACTCCATCTACACTGCCGACCTACCTATATCAAACGATATAACAATAGCGACATTTGCAGACGACACAGCGCTATTAGCTTCCAACGCTGACCCGGTAATAGCCTCATCCACTCTCCAGCGAAGTCTCGACTCCATGGAAAAGTGGTTTCACAAATGGGGCTTCAAAGTGAACGAAAAGAAATCCTCACATGTAACCTTCACGCTCCGAAAACAAACCTGCCCCCAGGTCACCATCAACAATGCAACAGTTCCTAGCAGGGACACAGTCCGATACCTGGGCATGACCCTGGACAGGAGACTAACGTGGAAGACACACATCTCAGATAAAAGGAAGCAACTAAAGGGCAAACTAAAAAAACTCTATTGGCTCACGGGCCGACGCTCCAAACTAAATATACAGAATAGAATTACCCTCTACAAGACCGTAATAAAACCTGTCTGGACCTACGGAATCCAACTATGGGGAACAGCAAGTAACTCCAACATTGAAATACTCCAACGCTTTCAATCGAAAACGCTAAGATCCCTAATTGACGCACCTTGGTATGTAACCAATGAAACAATACACCGCGACCTCAAGATACCCACCGTCAAAGAGGAAATAGCAAAATATAGCGACAGATACAGCAAAAGAATCAACGAACACCGAAACCCCCGGTCTAGTAAAGAAATACAGAAATGTCTTCTTTCTCCTTTTTTTCTTTTCTTACGATTACGATGGACAGGGTATCGCGTGTTTTTGACTGTTGGGAAGAACCTAAAGTTTTTAAAATCAAGGATAAAAGATAATACCAGACACGGAAAAAATATTAGAAAATGTACACGGTTCTTGTAATGAAAATTGAAATGCAAGGAATATAAATCGAATGTCTCTTGCGAACGTAATTTTGTGTTTTACACCGACAGGATTGATTTACAGACTTACGTTGATTTTTTGTTTCTCTATCTGCAAGCGACATATAAGATTATATCGAAGACTATGCTGCGTAAAACTTTTATTATACTATTTACGATAGAAATGTCGCAACGGAAGATCGAATTTTATGTCTGCTTTGTTCTTTCGACTTTTTAGCTATGTTCTTGTTCATTTCCGAACTGATTTCAATTTCTTATCCTTTTTTTTCCGACAAGTCCTAAAAAGTTTTTAAATTAACGAGAAACGTAGAAGTATTTTTGTATTCCTATTTTAAGTCACCTATTTACGGTTTTCTCAAAATATTCGAAATGCTTCGATTCATTGAAAACAATAAAGATTGCAACACAAAAATTCGAGAATCGTAAGTGAATTAAGTTGGTATTCGATAAACACGATATTACGGAAGCAAAACTTAATGAGAAGTTCGACTTTATTCCGTATGAAATTTTACTTTAAGTAAGTTTAGCCTGCACGTGAAACGAAAGTTTTATATACAGAAAAGTTTGAGTAAATGGTAGATATCTGAGAGTTGAACGATGAAAGTAAAAATCGATTCTTCACGCTTACAATCCTTGTATTCAGGCCAGAGTTCTTCGGGGATCCTCTCCTCGGTATACTCGATGCCAGTATATGCAAATATGTACCGTATATGTTCGGCACGACCACGGGCATTGAAGTAGATTAGTTTGTAGGTATGTTCGTCGCTCATTTTCCTTGCTCTGTCAACTTATCGAGAAAAATGTTACAATTAACTCGTGTACTTAACAGACTGTGTGCGTGTTTGTGTGTAGAGAGAACAATTTATTTATAGATGGAATAATTCGTATAATACGCAAAATAAATCATTTAGAAGGCTGGAATATGTGTTTTTGAAACAATTAATTATGTCGAAAAATATTTCAAACGAGATATAATTATGAAAAAAATAATAATTAAATGTATGCAAATGTATGTAATAATGGTTAAATGTATATAAATGTAATAATTAAATGTAATTAGTTGTGAAAAAAATAATAATAAAAAATAAATAAATGTAAAAAAAGAATTAAATGTAATTAGTTTCTTTTTACGCACGCGATATTATTGGCGATATATGAAGGTCAACTTTATTTTTTTAAATAGATATATTTATACATATATTTATAGATATAAATACATATATTATATAGATACAATAGTATATATAATATATATAATAATATATCTGAATCTCGGAGTCCGAGCTCGTGGCGCCCTCCCGGGAAGGGCTCGCGGGAGGTAGCGGTTCTGCGTAGAAGTTCTCCATCGTCCGGTCGCGCGTGGGGTACCTTTATTGTCGATAGTTACACTAGTGACGAGGGCCTCAGGCTTGATAACGAATCCGTGACCAACGGGAGGACTATCATATAAAAAGCAACAGGATACACGAAATAATATAATTCTGACTAGGACAACATAAACGCAAGAAGTGTTGATATTGAAAAAAATATTTAATTTCGTATATAAATATTTTCATATTTAAAAAAGTTTCCGGAAGCAGGAAGATTTACAAACAAATAATATCATAAACCGAATGTTTCATGATCCTTTTCTAATTAGAGTGTGTGACAGCATGTGAGAACGTTTCTTAAAAATATGACTTATTGCAATTACTTAATCGCAATTATAAACGATTAAGACCTTCTCACAACGAGGCAATCTATCCAAAGTATAAAACTCGTTATACTTGATGAGAAAACAAATCTCTACTTAGGTTTCATTTCGTTTCATCGCGTTCATAAAAAGTGAATTTGTATGAACACATCGTGCAATTTAGTAATTAGGACCGTTGATCTCGCTGCAACATAGATGGATAGAAAAAAGCCATTTAAAATGATACAACGTCGGGAAGACAATTATGAAAATTATAAATGGAACACAAGATAAAATTGTTTAAGATTAATTCTTCTTTTTTTTTTTTTTAATCGCGAGTGTTTGCAAACGAAGTTTCAATCTGTTTACAATGATAGCAATGAGAGGAGGATGTCTATGAAAGTTATAAATGCGATATTGAATAACATTTCTGCGAGTGGGTTTGTTTTTCGTTACAAATGTTTTTTAAACGAATCTGCAATCTGTTGGAAACTACGGAACAGTAACGGGACGACTGATAGGGAAATAAAAAAGATCGCGTTTTATTTGAACAGACAAATCTTTGAAATCTATTCGAAAGTCTATTTGAAATGGTACGAGCTCGAAAAGAACGGTGAATACTATAGAAGAAGGATTAATTAAAATTCTTATTAATCTGTTATATTAAATACCTTGATCGATGCCAAGATAACAAATTATTATACAAAACAGTGAAGTATCCACGTCTGACATTAATATTGAGTATTAGCATTACTGTAATTTAATTTTTAACCGATCCTGAAAATTCCTTAGAACGTAAAAAGTATAAAATGTTACTGTGCATTTCAGGATTAAATGCACTGTAATTTAGAAATAGTTATGAAGCGGAAACAAATAATTTATTCAGAATAAGAATTCTACGTAATCATGTTAAAAAAAACGTACTTATAACGCGTTTAAACTCCAAATATGTAAAGACAATAAGGGAAAAAAATTAAACGAAGAATCGTATTTTTTGTAAATTCACACAAGATTTTATCCAAAAAAAAATTAAGATTTTTTGAAGAACGTACAAGACGGAACACGAACAATAAAAAAGGGATGTTAAATACAAAAAATAGATTGAAATTTAGATTATGAAATATAAAAACAATGATATTGCATAATTTACAATTATTTTCGATAGCTTACGTCAGTATGTTGGAGTGTAAACTATAAAATATTCAAAAACTGATACCATTTAGAGATAATTTAGAAAAACAATAAATTGCGGAAACCGATAGTTAAAACTCGATACGATCGATACTCCAAAACTCTAATCCTAATAATTACTCAGCAATAATAACCGATAATTCATGTTGATTAATGTTTGAACTCCGTTTTTTTCTGTATGTGTATACAAATTTTGTACAGTTTGATAAAGCGAAATTAAATTATCATCTTTTTGTACTACTTCAAACATTGAGATTTGTCATCTTCAAGGTCGATCACACATAGTTCCAGATTGCGGAGTTGCAAGGGTAATTAATTTTGCAATCGGTTTTCCTTTGATATAGATGTGAATACAAATAGCCATTGATTGACAATATACCGAAGCAATTCTAGTTTAATTTGAAGTCATCGATCCTTTGATATTTTTGGAAGAATAGTAAAAGTACAGAGAAAACAAGAAAAAATGGCGTTAACTAAAAGATAGCTCCAATGTATCTCATAAATATTATCTATATATCATTTGTAAGATGTAAGTGACCAAGATATCGAATTATACAAAAATTGTATGTAATGATTAATACTTGAACGTTACTTACATTTATGTACATGAAAATTTGATCTTTTATTAACTAAGTTATTGATCGACAAAATGACTTCCTACATAATTCTCCGCCTGAACTGAAATGCATATTTTTTTTTACGCAAGCCTTATGTGTAGCTAGCAACGAGCAAACAGATTAATTACTTTACACACGGTCGTATCTTGTTTGCTGTAGGCGAGTTCTCTCGTGTAATCAACGAATTACTCAACTTTAAAGCGATAACAGAAGAACATTATTGTATCGATAAAAATCATGCTTTTTCCAAAGAAATATGTAACTCGTATTTTTTCTAAAGCAACCCTCATAACGTATTGAATAAAATAATCATACATTTTTTTTTGTTCAACATTTGTAAAATACGATATTATCAAGATCACCAAGGAGGTAATCTTCAATTCTTAATGAATATAATAAAAAACATAATTAATGATTGTTTGATGGTTTTATTATTATCTCTATAATACAAAAGCACAACATCGTGTCAACAGTTTATATAGTTCGTATGTTTCTGTAGGAATACACAAATAATAGTTCTCTATCACAACGTAATCTAAAGGGAAAACCCTAACTAAATGACAAAAATATCGGTAATAACTGGAACTAATGAATGTTAAAAGCAATCAGTATATTCCATACAAACTTCCATCAACACGATTCGTTCTTCATTCTCTCAACACACTAAGACCGCAATCTTTAAACGCTTATAAAACCATAAGCAATCGTGAAGTTTAGAATTCGCTAACTGGGCGTCTCTCAATCCAGTTTTTGATCTTGGGCAGAAGGAGGACCTTTTTCTCCAGCAGCTTCAGATTCTCGTAATTCTCGATCAGATCAGACTTGTACATAAAGTTCAAATAATCGAGCAGAGCAACGAATGTTAAATCAGCCCAAGAGAGAGTACCATCGTAGAAGTAGCCGTCATTTTCCTTCACTTGCTAGTCCAAACGTTCTAAAACGCAGCCTTGCGTTTTGCAGCTTTGACCTTCTCGTCCTCCTCATAGTGGAAGGCGGCAATTTCTGAAAATTTGTTTGCAGTTAAATACTATTCGCTAATGTTATACTAATTTGAATACAGTGTTGTGCGAAATTTAAATGATACTGAAGATAGAATTACAATCCTTTTTAATACTTTGTCTTGTATTGTTGACATACATGTATCGTTCGACTAAATCAAATATTAAATCGGATTTCAACTAATAAATACCTGAACAGATATGTACTATCTGTTATCAAGATTCTCATAAGATTTATGCAAAACAGCACTGGATACTCACTATGACGAATATCATGAATAGTATCAACAGTGGCATCAATATAAAGATTTGCCCAGTCAGTCTTTCCAGCTAAGTCATATTGTTTGGCTAAGTAACGGCAAATAGCTGTAGACTGAGCAACCTTCCTTCTATCAGCTACGAGCATAGGAAGCTGGCCATAAGGAGTCACTAAAAACATACAACTAATAGAATCAAAGATTCTATCGAACAAACAGATTATGATGCTTCTTAAATATCTAGCTTCCTGTTATCTGTTTTGGAAAGATATAATTTAATTTATTGATAATTTATCAGCAAACAAAGGGCATTGTCTCCTTAACAATACCTATTGTTCTCCCACATATCTTATAGAGCAATGGAGAGTAAACAATAATCTCTGTTATACTCTGCATAATTGTGTTCTACTTTATTTAGCTACTTTAGTTAAATTAGGAAAGATGAGATTTAAGAAACAGAATTTCTTTAAATTTTAAGCTTACAGGGCTTTATTTCTGGCCAGACGTCCTTTTTGATACGTTCATCTTCAAATGGAATACTAGCATAGCTGAAGAAGAACGGATTGGTTCTGCCAATGCCGTAACTGGGAAGTAAGTCAATTTATAGAGCGGCATCTTCCTGGAAGTATAATATATACAAAGTAAAAACAAAGAATCATTGATGACAAGAATTATATTATTACAAATTATGAAGTATAAGACAATTTAAGTAAAAAGCATCAACTACTAACTACTCGCATAGCTATTTGTATCTTTATATTTTAATATAGCTTAGATATAAAAAGAATATTATTTTTGGATGTAATAATGTATAAACTTGCGCCAAATATTATAACAAAATATTGCACTTTCTATTTAAGTAGGATAGACATATTACCGGCATTTATCTTTTTTCTATAGCAATGAAATTGTTTATAAAAAAGTTTATAAGAAAACTATCAATTAATGCAAACAACGCATTTCAAAATATTAATTACATTCGCGCGATTCGTTATCTCTAGTATTAATTTAACCATATGGTTCTATACACCCAAGACCCTCTAACAATAATTTAGTACCATTACTAGTCGTATGTACAATGTATGTTTGTATACAACTTTCGTAACTACAAAACATTCAGCATGATTATATATTCTTCCAAACTTAAGAAACATTTTCTAATTGCATACTTAAATTTATCGATCAATTATGAACATATGATAACATTTATTTCTTTCAACTACTAATTTTCAAATCCTCTGCTGTTCCGTTAATTGAACGACGCGCCGACTTTTCGTACAAGTATCTTGTATCTTATCTGTATTATTTAGTTATCAATAAAGAAGAAACATTTTCTAATTGTATACTTAAATTTATCGATCAATTATGAACATGTAATAACATTTATTTCTTTCAACTACTAATTTTTAAATCATCTGCTGTTCGGTTAATTGAAGGATGTCGGCTTTCTGTAGAAGTATTTCATATTTATAATTTAATTATGAATAAGGAAAAAACATACAAAATATAGTTTTTAAACGGTTTATTATTTATAAAGAGAAACTTTGACTCAGGATATATATACTATATATATACTATTTACTTACAATTTTTTTTTTAAGACTTCAAAGTCGAAACAAGCACAGGAAATTTCCAAGCCGGTTAACAGAAACTTGAATGAGACAAAAATAACCTTTAGATCAATATATGTTCTTCTTCCCCCCTGTTGCTTCCACGTAACTCTTATCCTATTGGTGGAGCTGTGCTGATATGTGAAATTATGACTACATAAAAACATCCGGAAAGACTCATTGAATGATTTTATAGTTTAAGGTTAATAAATTTCCATAAATTAAAGTTGAAAATTTATGAGAACACGTTTTCTGTAACAAAACTTAGTAAAAACAAACTAGTAAGGTTTATAGATTCTTTAATGATTATGTATGTATTCATAAACTAGTTCGATAAACATCGTTCGATAAAACGTCGAACAACACACAACATTGAAGCGCGAAATTTCAAATTCAAGGAAAGATAAATAACAAATTTGCGAACAAATGATATTAAATTTACAATAATCTCATGTAAGAAAAAATAAAAGGGATAAAAGTAGTACAGAAGATAGAAAAATCTATAAAACTGGTGGCTGGGAAATAGAAAATATATAAATTTATGTTATTAGAGTTTAGTACTTCTGTCGATCAATGTGTTACGACCGTTCGCGGAGAGACGCAGTCGCAGTAGCGAGAGGCGTAAATTCTCGCTACGATTCGGTGAATCGACGCCGCGAAGTAGTCGTTCCCCTGCTTCGGTTAAGATAAGAGGTGGTTAAATGAATATGACACAGTATAGTAAGTTATATTTCACCGTTTATTCCAACAACTTATAACGAAGGCAGTTACGCTGGTGCGTATGTACGAGATGAATGAGTGACTGATCTGTGGGTGTGTCCTACCCGGTGGAAGGATATTGACCGTTCGAAGGATGTGAAATCAGAACTGTCTTGGGAGACGATGCTGTCTCGGAGGAAAGCTAAGGATGGGTGTGTCTAGCGCACGGGACCATCGGATTTGTTGGTGACGATTTTAGTTAGGATTTTAATTCAAGCTGAGTTGACCGTGATTCAATTCACGAATATCGGAGAGGAAAAGTCGTAATTCACAATATTACACACAATAATACCTTCACATAAAGGAGCACAGCTCGGATGAGACATTTTATAGTTAAACTTTTAACGTACTCATAGAAACGAAATTTTTTTTTTTTAAGTAGAACTGTTACATTTTACGACACGTATAACATCGAACATTTACCAACGTAGCGATGCCAGCGTACATATATATATACTGGAGTACTGGTCATCTTTTTTCCACACGTTTTTAGCTTTTTAGCTGTTTGTGAATGGGCGCCTAATCAGCCAATCAGCAATGGCCGGTATTCTGTGAATCCTTTTCTTCAATGCTTGAAGAGCAGGATATTTCTCAAAAGCTGGTGCCCCAAAGATATACTCGAAATTTTCCAGGGCCGTTGCAAAGGCGAAGTCCGCCCATGTCGTCTGAAAAAAGGTTTGTATACATTTATTTTGTACCTCCTCTATTAAACAATTTTTTTAATTTACCTTGAAAAATGTGAAAAATCGAACTCTTAACTAAAGATCACTTAACTAAAGATAGCTTTTTAGGAAGAATTTGGATTTTTATTTTATTGTCAGAATTTAATGGATAATTTTAGAAACTTCAACCTTTGGTGGTATTTGTTAATTAAAAATGACAAAACTGGTATTATGTAAAAAAGAGTAATGTGTATCCTGAATCAATATCGAATGGAAATTAGACAGTTCTATAAAAATAATCCTCACGATTCCACGACTTCATAGCTTAATTAAATACAATTCTTCGGCGATATAATTACAAATACATTTACAGGAATTGTGTAATATGATAAATATCTCGTTAAAGAAATTGAAATCGTAAACTCTAGATTCTAGTATTCTTTCACTTTCATGTTTCCTATGAGCCCTTCAATCGCTAAATATTTTGCAATGAAACACGTATTATTAAACAACATAATCATACTAAATTAATTTAATGTGACTATTTATTATTATTATATAATAACACAGTGATGAAAGAAATAAACTGGTCAAGTAATCTAAGGAACGATAATACGTATCTATGTCAGTGACAGTGAGAAAAATTCAGATATCTGTACTTGAGTGATTACACTTATAAGTATCATTATATATTATATAAATATGATATTTCGAATGGTATCATTTATCACTCATTAAACAAGAGTGTCATATCCAGAGAAATGATTTTACATATCTTAATCTTTGCTTTGATTACGATAGTAATAATTTCTATCAAACTTGATGAGGAAGATACATGAATAATTATCTAAAAGCTGAAAATCTTGGCAAATTCATTTGTACATAAACTAACAGGAGTGAATTTTAAAGATACACTCTACTCTCAACAATTAAAGCTGTCTTGTCGCAACAAAGTTTCAATAATTTTTTATGGACAACATGGCACAGTTTGCACAAAGACTAAAAATTGTAACATTAAATTTGGATAAAAAATCTTACGGTAGAAGGAATGATATATCCTTCATTTTCGCCAATAATCTGGTCGAATTTAGTCAAGTAAAATGGTATTGTTTCGTTCAAAAGTTGATTCTTCCTCGCTTCCTTCTTTTCAGGATTCTCCTCCATGCGATAGTAGCAGATATCTGAAACGTATATGAAACCAACCGTTACGTTCATTTGTGTTTTTCCCCCCAAACGAAGAGAAAATAAGTTGTGAAAGAAGGAGTAGCCTCTCACAGTTCCTACAATTTCTTCATTCTCTTTGCTTTCTTCAATATTGCCTCAACAAGTTCCTGTGGTTCACGATACTTGAAATATATACAATGTTACCAGCGTGGAAATTGTCTTGGAAACTTGGAAAATCTTTCAAGAGGAACAACATTGCTAACTGAGATTCGAGAAAGGAAAGGTAAGTAAATCCTTGCTTCTACTTAGAGCTTTTTTATTTACTTCTGACGAGTAAAGTACTGTTATTAAAATTTGATTAAAAGGTCAGGAGAAGCAGAATTATCGAATAAACGTTATATAACTCTTAGTGATTAAGTACGAGAAGAGTGGGTGTGTCCTACCCGGTGGAAGGATATTGATCGTTCGAAGGATGTCTTCGGATACTCGCAGCGTATCCTCCATGGTTTCAAGTACCTTCCATAAATCTCATAGATTTCCTAGAAAAGGTCCTTCAAACCAAACAAACGTCTGTTTCCGAAGAATTTCCAAAGACTATTGTCTACCACGGCGAAAAAGGGAAAGTTAGTTTTTCTCACGTACGCTGCAACTTTCCTCCCACTAACCACTTTCTCTCGAGGGCGGTTAAGACCCTTCGTCTATCCAATTAACGACGAAGCCTACTCCCTCACTCTCCTAACTCAAATCGTCACGAACAAATCCGATGGTCCCGTGCGCTAGACACACCCATCCTTAGCTTTCCTCCGACACATCATCGTCTCCCAAGACAGTACTGATTTTACATCCTTCGAACGGTCAACATCCTTCGAGCGGGTATACACACCCGCAGATCAGTCACTCACTCATCTCGTACATACGCACCAGTGTAAATATCTTCGTTATAAGTTGTGGAATAAACGGTGAAATATAACTTACTACTGTGTCATATTCATATCAACCACCTCTGTTATCCTAACCGAAACAGGGGAACGACTACTTCGCGGCGTCGATTCACCGAATCGTAGCGAGAATTTACGCCTCTCGCTGACGCGTTTTCCTCGCGACCGCGTCTCTCCGCGAACGGTCGTAACATACTCCTTATCGAGCATTTTTGAAAATATAATTGAGAAAGTGGAATCTGGATAGAAAATTGTTTTACCTACGAAGCATCATAAAAAGTAAGTTTAATAAAACTATACCTTGGATATTTCATACATTTTTTCATATTATACGCATTCGTTAAAATTTTACACTCCCAAACATCCTGCTATACTTGCACAAAAAAGCGCAGTCTAGTAATATCCCCCTCACTGCTCCTCGCATTTTCTTTCTAATCATCTCTCGTTCGCTTTTCCTGATATTATTCTCAGCGTAAGTTCAGAGTGGCGGTTTTTAAACTCAGGAACGCGCGGCTGTTCGTTAAATGAAATATCAAACGTAAGAATTGCCGCAGTCTTAACGCGAGATAATTCATTTCGTGGCACAGAGCGCACGTCGTTGAATATTAATTCATATCTCATATAAGTTGCGAATAAAAAAAGCAGATAAAAGAGGACAAAAATCCGATAATTACCGCGAATCTTTACGCAATTTCAAGAAATACAAAAGAAATTTGTTTGTAAGCATGCTACTAAGTATTATTAGAAGTACTGTACTTTCGATATTTTACATATTCTTGCATATTTTCCACATTTTTCTGTATTTTTGTATCCTTAAACTTTCCGTAAACGCGTAAACGTCTGCGCTCTGACAATGACAAGGAAGATTCTACTGATAAAAATAAAGCATCGAATTTCACCGAACTCTCAGCAATGTAATTCTCAGATCATATAAATTAAAAAGAAAGAACAAAAGAAAATACAAATATATATATATATATATATATATATACGTAGCCACAAATCAATTTGGATCACGACAGATAAAATAGGTAGCAATAATGTCTCCACGAACATTATCATAATTTATTGGAATTTACATAAAAGCCAAAGAATGCTATTGTTTCAATGACACGGCGTTTTGTCGAGTTAGATAAATATGAATTGTGTGTTTGAACAAGTGTTCGGTCGTGTTTCACGCGACGAAAAAGGAAATCACAAGACAAGGTGTCGCCTCGTTGGAAGCAACAAATCGCAATACGAGGGTGGAAATTGGGTGACACCGGGAGGATTACGAGGGATGAGAAATCTGTCGAGAGCGTGAAAGGCTCGCGGTCACCGGGTTTCTCCAGTTCTGTCGCTTTTAACGCCGAGTTCTTCCGCTTCGAGGATAGAAGCTGCGAAATATCGAGGCCATTGTCCAAAGATTTTCAAGAATATCCGATGCAACGTCTTGACATTTACGAGAGCAAGTCTGATAAATTCTTATCTCTGGTCCATTCGTGGCCAATTTTTTAATACCCTCGTAACTTGTAACGACAAATAAAAATATTGGTACAGGCCAATTCTTTTTGGATAAAATCTTGTGTGAATTTACAAAAAATACGATTCTTCGTTTAATATTTTTCCCTTATTGTCTTTACATATTTGGAGTTTAAACGCGTTATAAGTACGTTTTTTTTTTTAACATGATTACGTAGAATTCTTATTCTGAATAAATTATTTGTTTCCGCTTCATAACTATTTCTAAATTACAGTGCATTTAATCTTGAAATGCACAGTAACATTTTATACTTTTTACGTTTTAAGGAATTTTCAGGATCGGTTAAAAATTAAATTACAGTAATGCTAATACTCAATATTAATGTCAGACGTGGATACTTCACTGTTTTGTATAATAATTTGTTATCTTGGCATCGATCAAGGTATTTAATATACAAAGTGTACAGATTAATAAGAATTTTAATTAATCCTTCTTCTATAGTATTCACCGTTCTTTTCGAGCTCGTACCATTTCAAATAGACTTTCGAATAGATTTCAAAGATTTGTCTGTTCAAATAAAACGCGATCTTTTCTATTTCCCTATCAGTCGTCCCGTTACTGTTCCGTAGTTTCCAACAGATTGCAGATTCGTTTAAAAAACATTTGCAACGAAAAACAAACCCACTCGCAGAAATGTTATTCAATATCGCATTTATAACTTTCATAGACATCCTCCTCTCATTGCTATCATTGTAAACAGATTGAAACTTCGTTTGCAAACACTCGCAATTAAAAAAAAAAAAGAAGAATTAATCTTAAACAATTTTATCTTGTGTTTCATTTATAATTTTCATAATTGTCTTCCCGACGTTGTATCATTTTAAATGGCTTTTTTCTATCCATCTATGTTGCAGCGAGATCAACGGTCCTAATTACTAAATTGCACGATGTGTTCATACAAATTCACTTTTTATGAACGCGATGAAACGAAATGAAACCTAAGTAGAGATTTGTTTTCTCATCAAGTATAACGAGTTTTGTACTTTGGATAGATTGCCTCGTTGTGAGAAGGTCTTAATCGTTTATAATTGCGATTAAGTAATTGCAATAAGTCATATTTTTAAGAAACGTTCTCACATGCTGTCACACACTCTAATTAGAAAAGGATCATGAAACATTCGGTTTATGATATTATTTGTTTGTAAATCTTCCTGCTTCCGGAAACTTTTTTAAATATGAAAATATTTATATACAAAATTAAATATTTTTTTCAATATCAACACTTCTTGCGTTTATGTTGTCCTAGTCAGAATTATATTATTTCGTGTATCCTGTTGCTTTTTATATGATAGTCCTCCCGTTGGTCACGGATTCGTTATCAAGCCTGAGGCCCTCGTCACTAGTGTAACTATCGACAATAAAGGTACCCCACCCGCGACCGGACGATGGAGAACTCCAACACGGAATCGCAATCTCCCGCGAGCCCTGCCCGGGAGGGCGCCTCGAGCTCGGACTCGGACTGTGACTCGCGCTCGGATTCGGATTCAGACTCGACATCAGAAGTGGCATCCGAACACACGTTGTCGGCACGGGATCGTAAGAGTATCGTGCGCGCACTAAAGCGGTCGCTAGGGAAGAATAAGAGGAAGAAGAAGAAGAACAAGAAGAAAGGACACCGGGCAACCTGGGTATCGCTACCGCGCTTCAACCCCGAAGCCGCGGACGCAGATCCAGCCGCCTGGTGCACAGCCGTCGGCCTGCTCATGAGGGACCACCCCCTGAAAAACAGCGCACTGTATTCTGCTCTAAACCGTGCCCTAGAGGGTCTGGCAGCGTATTGGCTTACGCAGATAATGAACGGCGACGAGCTCACCTGGCCAGATTTTAAGGAACAATTCGCTGCGCACTTCGGTGGCCAAGAAATAGCAGCCGCGTCGCTAATCAAGGTAGCCGAGGAACTACCGCGGGACGGCGAAACCCCAGGAGCGTACGGAAATCGTATCATCACCCTCCTGGGGTCGAAGTGGCGAAATTCAACCAGGGAAGAGGTACTCGCCGCCACCGCCCTCCATTTGCTGGGCTCGGGCGATGAACGTTTTAAACGACTAGCGCTCACGAGTGACATCACGTCGGTGAAACAATTCCAAAGAGAAATGAAGCCCTTCCTATACACGGAGTGGCCGACGCCCCCGCCGTGGAGGTCATTAGCGAGCTCCGGAAACAAACGAGGCAGGTCACCCGCCCCCTGGTGACCAGGTGTGGCCACTGCGGTATTTACGGACATCCGACATTCGAATGCCGCAAGAGGGCGAAGTGGGAACCGAAGAAGGACCCCCGACGCCCGGAGGAAAGCCGACCGGCTGCACCACCAAAAGCGTTGTGCTTTCACTGCCACATGCCGGGACACATCGCGTCTCGCTGTCCATCGCGGCGAGAAGAAAAACATTGCCCCGAGGACGAGCGCCGGGTCGATGCCTGCGTGGTGGAAGCCCCGACGAGTAGACTAAGCCAGCAGGCCACACACGAGGACGTGTAAGTGTCAGGATGGCCGAGTCGGAGACGAAAAGACGCCGGGGCCCCTCTGGAACTTCAGGACAACACCCTAACCTTGCAATCTAGAGCCTAATATAGCCATAACGAAACAATCGCAAGTATCCAAACCGATAGCAATCGTACGTCGATCGGAGGATCGTGTGTACTGAGACACTCGACCGGAGTCTTGTTTCGGTGGCGTCGTTGGGATGACGAGCACTCTTGCTAGAGAGCTGATCGGTGAAGGAAGTCGAGTGCCTTACGAGCAGGGAGTGGTGCACGTGTGAGTTAGAGCAAGGGAACCTGTCCTCCTGTTGGTCACGGATTCGTTATCAAGCCTGAAGCCCTCGTCACTAGTGTAACTATCGACAATAAAGGTACCCCACGCGGGACCGGACGATGGAGAACTTCCACGCAGAACTGCTATCTCCCGCGAGCCCTCCCCGGGAGGGCGCCACGAGCTCGGACTCGGAGATTCAGATTCGATATATATATTATTATATATATTATATATACTATTATTATATATATATTATTATATATTATTATATATACTAGTATCTATATAATATATGTATTTATATCTATAAATATATGTATAAATATATCTATTTAAAAAAATAAAGTTGACCTTCATATATCGCCAATAATATCGCGTGCGTAAAAAGAAACTAATTACATTTAATTCTTTTTTTACATTTATTTATTTTTTATTATTATTTTTTTCACAACTAATTACATTTAATTATTACATTTACATACATTTAACTATTATTACATACATTTAATTATTATTTTTTTCATAATTATATCTCGTTTGAAATATTTTTCGACATAATTAATTGTTTCAAAAACACATATTCCAGCCTTCTAAATGATTTATTTTGCGTATTATACGAATTATTCCATCTATAAATAAATTGTTCTCTCTACACACAAACACGCACACAGTCTGTTAAGTACACGAGTTAATTGTAACATTTTTCTCGATAAGTTGACAGAGCAAGGAAAATGAGCGACGAACATACCTACAAACTAATCTACTTCAATGCCCGTGGTCGTGCCGAACATATACGGTACATATTTGCATATACTGGCATCGAGTATACCGACGAGAGGATCCCCGAAGAACTCTGGCCTGAATACAAGGATTGTAAGCGTGAAGAATCGATTTTTACTTTCATCGTTCAACTCTCAGATATCTACCATTTACTCAAACTTTTCTGTATATAAAACTTTCGTTTCACGTGCAGGCTAAACTTACTTAAAGTAAAATTTCATACGGAATAAAGTCGAACTTTTCATTAAGTTTTGCTTCCGTAATATCGTGTTTATCGAATACCAACTTAATTCACTTACGATTCTCGAATTTTTGTGTTTCAATCTTTATTGTTTTCAATGAATCGAAGCATTTCGAATATTTTGAGAAAACCGTAAATAGGTGACTTAAAATAGGAATACAAAAATACTTCTACGTTTCTCGTTAATTTAAAAACTTTTTAGGACTTGTCGGAAAAAAAGGATAAAAAATTGAAATCAGTTCGGAAATGAACAAGAACATAGCTAAAAAGTCGAAAGAACAAAGCAGACATAAAATTCGATCTTCCGTTGCGACATTTCTATCGTAAATAGTATAATAAAAGTTTTACGCAGCATAGTCTTCGATATAATCTTATATGTCGCTTGCAGATAGAGAAACAAAAAATCAACGTAAGTCTGTAAATCAATCCTGTCGGTGTAAAACACAAAATTACGTTCGCAAGAGACATTCGATTTATATTCCTTGCATTTCAATTTTCATTACAAGAACCGTGTACATTTTCTAATATTTTTTCCGTGTCTGGTATTATCTTTTATCCTTGATTTTAAAAACTTTAGGTTCTTCCCAACAGTCAAAAACACGCGATACCCTGTCCATCGTAATCGTAAGAAAAGAAAAAAAGGAGAAAGAAGACATTTCTGTATTTCTTTACTAGGCCATGTTGATTAAAACCGAAATGATTTCGATTCATCTATTCACAAGAACGCAACGGCCTCGGAAGCTGTGTTCTGATTTCCTATCGATCGTTTCCCTCTACACAGTGTTCATGTGAGCCATGTTTGTTCTTAGCAATGCCTTATGAAAAGCTGCCTGTGCTGGAGGTAGACGGGAAACCGGTAGCGCAGGGTAACGCTGTGGCGCCATACTTGGCGAGGAAGTACGATCTAATGGGAAAGGACAAATGGGATGAGTTGATATGCGAAGTGCTCGTTGATACTCTTGAAGATTTGGAGCAAGGTGAGTAACTGATGAGATGACTTTGCATTTGTCTCACCACAGAGACAGACGTTCAAGAATTCATTGTGAAAAGACGAGTACAAACAAGATACGTATGTCTTTCCGTTAAGCGAATGTTACAGTTTGTTTGCAAAAGTCAGTTTTTAGATTATAGAATCGTAGATAGAATTTAGAGGATAGAAACTTTTAGTAGTCACTTTTAGTTTAGTAAAGTCTTATCGACAATAAGCAGACTACGTTATGATACAGCGATTCCAACTGAAGATTTCTATCGACATCACGAATTCGATGGCTTCCAAATTTTCTTCTCTGCGATCTCAGACGCTCAACTCGAAAGAATCTTTTAGATCCCCCGACAAACACTCGACTCAGGTTATCTATTATCGTAATCTTCCTACGGGATTTTTTTTAACTGCGTTGCGTTAACGAATAACGGGATAACATCACGTTTCTCTCAACGCCTTTCAACGTTCTACAACTTTTATTCTTTGCAAATTCCTGTCTCTATATGATAAACGCTGGTTATCCGCGGAATTTACGATTTCAATTTCTTTAACGAGATATTTATCATATTACACAATTCCTGTAAATGTATTTGTAATTATATCGCCGAAGAATTGTATTTAATTAAGCTATGAAGTTGTGGAATCGTGAGAAGGATTATTTTTATAGAACTGTCTAATTTCCATTCGACATTGATTCAGGATACACATTACTTTTTTTTACATAATACCAGTTTTGTCATTTTTAATTAACAAATACCTCCAAAGGTTGAAGTTTCTAAAATTATCCATTAAATTCTGACAATAAAATAAAAATCCAAATTCTTCCTAAAAAGCTAGTGATCTTTAGTTAAGAGTTCGATTTTTCACATTTTTCAAGGTAAATTAAAAAAATTGTTTAATAGAGGAGGTACAAAATAAATGTATACAAACCTTTTTTCAGACGACATGGGCGGACTTCGCCTTTGCAACGGCCCTGGAAAATTTCGAGTATATCTTTGGGGCACCAGCTTTTGAGAAATATCCTGCTCTTCAAGCATTGAAGAAAAGGATTCATAGAATACCGGCCATTGCTGATTGGCTGATTAGGCGCCCATTCACAAACAGCTAAAAAGCTAAAAACGTGTGGAAAAAAGATGACCAGTACTCTACTACATATATGTAGTATCGTGGACGAAAGGCCTAAGAAATATCGGGCGAACTATGAACAATGTTGCGAGAGCCGAGGCGCCGTCGGGCCCATCAACGTGTCATCGGTCTTTTCAAGTGCATAGTTTCGTGGAAAAGACCTACGTGACCCTGGCTACGAGCGTCTGCAGAACACGTGTGCGGTGGGCCTAGGAAAAAGGCAATAGAATGCGACAACGGCCAGAGTGTGAGTCGAGAAACAGAGTGTGAGTCGAGGAGCCGAGTGCGAGTTGAGCGGAGACAGAGTTTGCGAGTGGCGTTGCCGAGAGAGTGTTGATTGCGTTTTGGTAAAAGTCGAGTCGCTATCTAGTTATTTAGTTGCGCTGTTTTCTGTACGTTTGGCGTGAATAGTTCAGGTTGAACAACAATCGTCTTTTTCTGTCTGATTAACATCTCTATTGTCCACTCCTTGTAAATACATTATATCACGATATTACATATTTTTGGGGGCTCGTCCGGGATTGGACAAGACAGAAAACGAAACGGTTTAACAGAGCTATTCGAGCTAGTTGTGAATTTACCGGTACGCGGTGCGGTAAAAGACGATATCGTTGACTGTTTAAGTTTGTGTAGTGTGAAAAATGGCAAACGTTGGGGACGAGCGATTGTCGGGTGAAGAGGGTTCGACGCTGGAGGAGCTGAGGAGTAAGCTCGCGCGAATGAACCTCCCTATATCGGGTGCGAGGTCAGTGCTGATTGCAAGGCTGAATCGGGCGTGTAGGGCTGGACAATCGTATCCTAAGGGATCGACCGGCGGTGAAGAGCTAACCGGTCAACGAGATTTAGGAAACGTACAGAGAGCTGAGCGTGATTGTAACGAAGATGAAGATGTTGAGAAAATGAATACGAAGGAGTTGAAGGAGCGCCTCGCTAGTTTGGGTTTAAAAACGACGGGAAGAAAAGTAGAATTACGCGCACGGCTACAAGCGGCCATGGATGGTAACGACATATCGTCGGAAGAAGAAAGCGACGACGAAAGTGATGATGAAGATGACAAGAAAAACGCAAGAGGATACAAGAGAGATACGCGAAGGGTGTATCAGGACCGTGATGAATATTGTCGAAGGGCATGTGTTGGTTCGACACTGAGTTTTAGAGACGTCGAAGATGCATTAGAGTCGTTTAGTGGCGACAAAGGTGAAAATGTCGAACGATGGTTCGAGTCGTTCGAGGAAGTCGCTGATACGTGCATGTGGTCGGGATCAGCGAAAATATTTGCGAGCTTCGAGTGTCATGCCAGGACTTGGCATGAGTTGAAGAGGGGGCTAGTGAAAGAATTTTCGAGGAAAGTCAACAGTAGGCAAGTTCATCAGAAACTTGAAGAAACGAAAAAGGAGAGTGATGAAGCATGTTTGGCTTACATGTACCGTATGCTCGAAATAGCCAGCCATGTGGACATGGAGGAGGAAGCAAAGGTGGAATACATAGTGGATGGAATAATAGACGACGAGAACAATAAGGCTATATTGTACGGCGCTACGTCAATCAAAGAGTTGAGGAAGAGGTTAGTGATGTACGAAGAGCAGAAGAGTCGCAGAGCAAAGTCGATTGTGAAGCCGGCTAAAACCCAGAAGAACGGGAAGCCCAGTCAATCTGTAGATGCAATGAAGAAAAGAAGATGCTTCATTTGCGGTAGTGAGGATCATCTAAGTGTTAAGTGTCCGGAGAGGGGAGAAGGTGTTAGGTGTTCCGAGTGCAGCGGATTTGGACATATTGCAGCGAGGTGTACGGCACGACCGAAAGAGACTTGCGTAGTGTCAAGATCCGAAAAGGGGAAGTATGTGAAGGAAGTAATCGCAGGAATTAAGCTTCTATTCTCTGAAATTACTCTCAAATCTCAGAGTCAACCCTTCAAATTCTCCACACTGGATCTTCGATTCTTAATATTTGTAATATCGTAGAATAGCTTTGATTGGAGATCGGCTGAAATTAGAAAACACCGTGTACGTCGTCTTTCGTGGTTTGTTTACATCCAAGAGCGCCTAGTAACAGTGACGCGAGAAAAGATAAGCAGCGTCAAAACAGAAGTACGGTTCCACATTTCAAGGAGTGGCAATCGAGAGGCCAGAGTATGTGAGCCGAAAAGTGTGTGTGTGTGTGTGTGTGAGAGAGGACGAGAGCAAGAGCGAGCACGACCGAACAGGAGTGTATTGGCGAAGATCGGAGCTAATTGAGTCGTCGAAGAGTAGAGTCGTGAGAATTGATAGAGTTGTTAGAGAGAGAGTGTGTGTGTGTTAGATTCGTTGTGACGAGAGTGATCAAATAACTGTAAAGTTATTTGATATAGATACGAGTATTGCATTTAGTTTCCGTTAAATAAATATCGTTCTCTGTCCAATTTATATTTGTATATTCAATTTAATATTAATAAATTGTAAGTAATCGGAAAAAAATTTCTATCTTTATTTTTCGATATTACATATTTGAAGCATAAATTAAAAATCGACACATTGACTACTTCAAAGAAATTAGCCCGAACGAGACATAACTCGTTCATCGTGGTTTTCGCGCGAAGTAAATATGCGGTTTCTCAATCGTTGTGAGATTCCAACGACGTTAATTCTGTCGAAACGGCGACGTGCGACGACGATCGCACATTCTGTTGCTAGCGAGTGCTTGCAAATCGCGACGATATCAAGCGTAAAGGCTAAGCGCAAAAATGGAGGACACTCGGCGGGGAATTGGAAATGCTCGATGACGAAAGGTATTTCAAGGTGTAATTACATCCACATCCAATTGGATCGCATCTTCGTTCGGTTGCTAGGTCAACAACCTTCGATGTTATTCAAATAATGCAACGGCTGGAGCAGCCGGTAGCGAGTCGTAAAAGTTTCAATAAAACACGTTCCTGCTAGTGAACGTATGTTAAGACTTACACCGAGTTTTATTTCGCTACGCCGTTTACTAGTTCGAAACGATCGATTGCATAATAGTAGCTGTTTCTTTCATCTCGGAAACACGATCGTAAACGGTGACAACGATCCAGCTTATTCCTGATCGTGTTAATTTCCACGCAAACTTTGTAAACATTATACGTCGCGACGCTCTCGTTAACGCGTCATTCCCTCCAACTCGAAAGTCTTGCAACTTTGGTGATCCGTTTTCTGTGTAAAATTGGTTACGAGCATCAGGGGACTTATCGTCGTAATCGGTAAATTGTTTATTAAGGATCTACAGCTTTTAAGGATTTCTCTCTAGAGATTTAGAGATTAGAAGTTTCATTAACGCGTTATCGTGTCTCTAACTCGATCTTTTTTCGTGTAAATTGGTCACGAGACTTACGAGCTTCGTTGTAAATAGAAGATTAGTAATATTTCGTAGTTTCGTGATAGTATATAGACATTTTAGTGCTTAAACGCGCAATTTTTAGTTCGCTTTTCGCTCGCATCGGCGCTATGAAACGGATCAATATCTCAACACTTTCCTTTAGTTCTACGAATCATCTTTCGACCGGCTTTTCTTGGCCTACCGTTTCCTAACGCTGTCCTAATACTATCGTCTTGCTGAGATCCTTTTTCCGATTGTATCTTCTGCTTATTTTATTATAAATCCGAACTTTCATTCACGTCGTATGTTTTACAGCGTAAAATCCGCTAGAGCGTTCCAATAAATGTAACCAGTAGGTGCTCTAATACTCAAACGCACCTGTGCGTATCTCTGCATATTTGCTGAAAAAAAAGATGAATCTTACGTTACATTTTCAATATGCGTAATAAGCCGAAAATTTCTCTGATGCTAATCCTTCGTAACAAAAGGATGGCATCACTATATGCATGAAAATAGCATTTGGCAATCGTTAGAAACACAATACATGGATATATATGTAGTTGCCAAATTAACCTTCGCGGTGTTCAAAGTGAACGGCTAGAAACGATTGCTTTTTGCTATACGCGCATGGTTCGATTGCACCATAATTCGTTATTAAGACGTTTCGAGAGAGGCAAAGGATGTGGTGTCGCAACGTGTTGCGCTCGCACAATGCTCCTTGGATATAATTCTCGGAGCGCGTATTATCGCGTACGCCGCGCGAACGCGTTGAACCTTCGCGCAAACAATGAGAGCGTGAACGCGAAAAAATAGCGTTGAGCACGTAACATTCGGCCTGATATCGTTGATTGGCCGCGAATCGTCAACGTGCACGGGACAGTTTTACGTAAAGACATTCGATCCGTACAATTATGTTAAGACGTCGACCATAGAACGTACTACGTTGATGCAATTAAAATTTCAATGAAACAGGAGAACGCGCTAATAACTAGTCACCCCGTTGTTGACCATAACGTACAAATACTTTTGTTTAAGAGCTGCTCGTTAGTGTTTACCGCGTGCAGCGATTAAGTGACGAACAAATTGCGTTCAAAGGGTATAGAGCTCGTTCTCGATTAAAATTCTCCTAACTTTCTAATGGTATTAGAAATTATAACTTGAACGTATGTACGCGACTGGCAATAAATATCAGGACAGCCGCGGATATTTAGTATTAATCGAATATGTGTTCCATTGTCCTTAATTTCTTTTATTATCGATTATTATTATTATAATTTTTATATTAATATTAATATTATTTAATATTTTAATATTAATATTATTTAATATTTTAATATTAATATTATTTAATATTTTAATATTAATATTATTTAATTTATTCTATTATTGATTCGTTCCATTCCGTTTACGTCATAATACGTAGCCTGCGGATTTTTACGCATATTTTTCAGAATATAAAGGAAGCGAAAGAAAAAACTAGAAGCTGGATAAAAAATTGTTTTACCTCGATTAAACGTTACAAAGCGTGCTACTTTCCGATGTTTTATATATTTCCACGTGTCACACGTGTACTTTGCAATTTTGCCCTTTCAGATTTCACAGAAATGCATAAAACTTCCGTGACCTAATTTTTTGGCACGTGCACGTGCTTCAAAATAAATTCGATGATATTAAATACCAGATTATAGGAACCAGAAATGAAGAGTTCTACAACGATGGAATGGGTAAATGATTGTCGATCAGACGAAAGACAATAGCAAACAACGATATAGCGATGATTAATTAATGGAAGATTTTTTCCTTTCAGCAAACAAAAATAGAACTTAACGAACTCAGTAATTGATAAATGATTACGTATAAGATAAGTGCATTTTCCAACTGTGAGTCATAGTTAACGTTTAGTTTAGCCTAGGTAGGATCTTAGCTTTGGAGTAGATAAGTATAATAATAGCAAAAAATCGATAGAATTGTTAAAAGGCTGTGACTAATCCTGGTCGACTGGTCAGTTATCATCTGAATCTATTGTTATTTTGCTAGTATACTTCGAATCGAATCATTTTCAGCTATTCTATGGACAAGCATTCGTTTCTTTCGCGCATACCACGTATCATTCGCTCATTAACTCGTTTTTGAAAGCTTTTACCGGCGAATGAAAAACGTAACGTACACTTGCATAATGCGTTCGAAGTGTTCGTTCGTTCAATATTCATGTAAAGGTTAGGCGATACGCGTGATAAGTCGCGATGCTACGAGATGTGATTAGATGCGGATGTTAATATCTTGTAAATACCTTTCCTCGACTATGATAATCATCGAACACTAAGAATTTCGCAAATCGATGCAATTAATCGGTGATCTTGTGGGAAGAAATTTCGATATCACGATAATGTTAAAGATAGTATGTTAATTACGACTAGTACCGTTACTGTTACATTGTTTCATAATTAGTATTAGTTTAATATAGTCAACGACTCCTCCGCAAGCATCCGTGCAAGTGTTATTTATTATTATGCTCACCTTCTATTGGAAAGTTCTTGCCTTGCTCAGCAAGTCTTTTTGATTTTTTTCCTGTAGAACTTCCGCGTGTTACCGATTTTTATGCTATGTACGTGTTTGTAGGAGAACTTTCTCTGAGCCGCGAAGTTTTCTTTCGACGACTCAACGATCGAAAATCAAAGAGAACCAATGTTCTCTCTTTCGATAAAGTATGTGATGATAGCCATTGCCAAAATTATTGATATATTTATCTGGTTGAAGACAATCTAG
Organism: Bombus vosnesenskii; assembly: GCF_011952255.1. Classification (NCBI taxonomy): domain Eukaryota; kingdom Metazoa; phylum Arthropoda; class Insecta; order Hymenoptera; family Apidae; genus Bombus; species Bombus vosnesenskii. Next base: position 25,061 of record NW_022883684.1, read on the forward strand.
CAAATTATACAGCAAGCCTAATGAAATAATAATAATCTTTATCATTAAACTGCGCCATTATTTCATAATTTCATTGAAGGATAATAGAAATTCACGAAGCCTTCAAATTGGATTTCATATTATAATAATGTAAACATCGTTTGACGGTATTATCTGGTTGTGAATAGGGTTGATTTGATTCAGACAGCGCCAGTCATCATGACATCGACTTCCTATCTCGTTATGTAACATTCATCAGAATAACAGACGCAATTACCGTCACTGAATTATCTTAATGACATTCGTTATTAATGAGTAAGTGTTTTCGACATACGTCGGAGGTCGCAAATCTTGGATCATCTTTCTTTATTATCTGTTTAGATCCAATCCAGTTCCTTCACAGAACTTCTTTCCCTTCAATTTACCTAATTTAATAATTCTTCAAAATTTTCTCATTTTCATTTCTCATTGCATTGTTTATTATATATTCTACAAACCCGTATGAACACAACGCAATAAATTGACACGATAAAAGCGTTGAGATAATAACCACGAGACAATACTCGACAATAATAATACGAGACAATAATAATCGAAAAGGCCGATGAAACAAAGGAATGAGTAATTTGTAAAGACAGGAAAACAGCAATTAACGTACATCCAGCTACAATTGAAAATAACTTTCTTCGCTTTAAATGAAATTCCAATCAAATACGTTTTATCAGACTCGACTAACAATCAATATTATTAGCTCAACAAATACTCGAGATTCCCAATGTTTTTGTCGAGTTTCAAATAGAACGTTAATTACTCGCTTGTCGGAACGTCCATCGGCATCGAAGACCGTGAACCAATCTACGTTATCTTCTCCTTCGTTTCAGGCTGTCGCTGGCGATACCAGTCAACCGCGAAGGTTACTCGAGATGCAGCATGTACGATGTAAATTACACGGAAATTTTGCTAAATGGAAGCCACGTACCGGACCCATCGTGGCCAACGAAAGATTGCCAACAAGGATGGGAATTTAATTATACCACCGTCCCTTATGCGTCTGTGGCATCCGAGGTGACAGAAAATGTTCGACTTGTAATTTCCTGCTTTTTGAATATTTTATCTGTTCCTATCAATCAATCCCTTTATACTGTGTATGTCGTATTCGATTATTCGCATGATCTATTTCGATAAAAAATAAGCGTAGTGTACAATTTTTGGAAAGAAAGAAGAACGATGGAAAGGGTCGAATAAACGTTTGTGGAAAGATCGATAGTTCAGAAGTGGGAAAATTAACAATGTCGATTTTCACAGAGGAAAATTATAGTACGTAACAGAATTACTAGTACATATTGCAGTAATAATTAGTGCATGTAGTGAAATTACAGAGTACATTCTAAATTCAAGCGTTACATTGCCATATAAAATACAATCGAATAAATATTTATAAAAATACTTAAAGAAAAAAAAGGATAAAAAATTTCGAATTATGAAAGCTGATAAAACTAGGTTGCGATAAAACTGAAAATGAAAATACCGGATTGAAAAGAAACTTTAATAAAACATTATAACGAGCAACAGCGCGAACACGCAGATTTGTTCGACATAAATTGCAAGACTTTTTGCTCCAATGGATTTCCATGAACTTTGCGTCGCTCGTCAGGAGGAGAATTATTCATCGAGGGGTAGGAAGCATCCAGAAGAAGGACGCGGGAACGCGCAGGGTCTTAAGCTTCTCCTTCTTTTTCCTCAAAGGGAAAGAAAAAAGGACAGAGGCGCGCTTCATTAGGAATTTCGAAACTTTGATCGAAAATTCGTTTAATCGAGACGTTGAAATTGCTATAAGATTTCCGTGATGCTGATCGTGATCAGAAGTAAATCATTCGACTGTAGTTTTCTGTTGCAGCTGGGATGGGTTTGTCAGTATGATGCATTGCCAACCATAGCTCAAAGTATCTTCTTCATCGGCGCTATCTTCGGAGGATTAATTTTTGGATGGGTCGCTGATCAATATGGAAGAATACCAGCTTTGCTCGGAGCTAATTTAATGGGATTTCTCGCTGGGGTGGCTACTGCGTTCACGGGTAGCTTCTGGCAGTTCACTTTGTGTCGTTTTTTCGTTGGATTCGCCTTTGATAATTGCTTCACTATGATGTACATATTAGGTAACCGTTTTTCAATAATTTCTTTTTTGCCCTGGAATTGAGTTTGAAAGCCACACAGTGGCTACAAAAAGTACTTGTACGTATGTATCCTTATTTCCCAATGAAGCGTCTCTCTTCCTTTTTTTTAAATCAGTTTTTACGTTTCATTTTGATAGCATTAATTATTTATAAGCATGTATGAAAGTATTACAAATGATACGAAAGCTAATATTTTAATCAGTCTTATCTTAAGACTTAGTCTTAATTAATTGGTATATATATAAATGCTGTTCTAAATACGATGGTGTACAGTTACTTTTTGTAATTACTGTAAGCAGGAAGATCTCTAAGTTTAAATAACAAAGTAATCTCTACAACATACTGTAAAACTGTTGTTATGCTTGATTTACGACTGACGTTTCTACAAGTATATGAATTTTGCAACAGAACTCACGTTGCCATGCAACAATTTAAATGAAATTGAAAACCATTCAAAGTTACGAAGAAAGATGCTTAAATACATATGAATATACATGAGGTCATACATATTTATTTTTTAACTGCGGCGTTTATATCAAAGAGAGGGAGAGAGACAGAGAAAAATTAATTTTCCTGTTTTATAAGAATTTCATGCAAGATAAAAATATGAAACTTTAAGATATTTGAATTTATATATACCATTGAATATTTATAATATTTAAAGGTAGTTAGTTCGCAATCATTTTCTATACTAATATTTTCCCTCTATACTCGCGATCAATTATAATTTTGTTTTCTCTTTTAACGAGACAATATTCTGATTACAAAGGATTAGTTGTTCAAAATTGCTTTTCATTTCTGGACAACTATAGCATACCAGGGTTTTCATAAATTTTCACTTCCCAACGGAAAGCGAAGGTAACGAATGAATGGTTCTACAACGAACGCTTCCACAACTATAAATCTATGTATATATATACATACATACATGTATATGGTTTTAATTAAAATGAACATCTTCTTCTAGCAAACTTATTTAAAATTCGTAAAAATATCACATAATAATATAAAACAATCAAGTAACATTTTAAATATTCCATTGAAAATTCTAATAAATTGTTTAATATAAGATCGATATAATTCATGCTGAATTCATTGTCTGATATCCATAATACAGGCAATTTATAATACAAAATTTTATTATAACTCTACATGAAAAAATTTCAATTATAATACTGTAGAAATATATTTTCCAGTTATTGTTCTAATATCAATATACTGAAGAGAAAATCTAGACTAGTCTCTGTCTTGAAAGATATTTTATACCCTGAAAGTACAGCGTTAAGACCCTGATTGAAACTTTTGAAGAGACTCTGTTGAAACGTAAGAACGCTGATTGAAAGTTCATCAGACGAGTCATTGAAACGAGTTTTCTTGATCGAATAGCAAGTTTGTCCTGCAGACAACATTCCAATTGTGAAAATCGAGACCAAAGAAACTCAGGTGACGTGCATTAACCCTGAATCGATGACTCATGCCGAGGTTGGAAAAATTTACAATTTGTTCGACAAAACAAGGCCAAGTTGACGAGATTCGTGAGCAAGTGGCTGGTTCGTTAATGATTTGGCGTTCGAATTTTCTTATTTCTATTCTAATTATCAAGGTCGATTAAACGATTGATCACGAATATTCGACGGAAATATTGAGAAAGAAGGCTCGATCTGTACGAGTGTAAATCGTATTTTAATCAATGACTTGAGAAAGTGAGGTATTGATTGAAACTAAGATAAGTGATACTAATTCGTTTCGAGCGCGTAACAAATTACATCATCGGATTCATTGATTTGCAAATAATTCTATATTCAGTTCCGTATTTATAATCGAGCGTAGCGAAGATAAAATGAAAGGGACGTGATTATCCGAGGGTCTCACAACTAGAGGAAAATCGATGGGAACGAGGAAATCCTTAATTGTAGAAACTGCGTAGAAAATACCGTGGAAAATATCATATATATTTTAATAGAAATATTTTTGTACTTTTTTTTAAACATTAAAACTTTAGAGCTTTAGAAGCTTTATGTATTAGTATACGTATTTATACAGACTTTGAAATTCATAACAAATTTCTCTAGATAGATGCGGATTTTTTGTATTGTTTCGTATGTATACTTGTGTCACTTTTCTTTCTAACGATATTTAGTTAAAAAGTTCGTCTATATCATTTATAATAGATTTTGTTTTTATTTATATTAATGTTAATTTTATATTAATAAAAATCACTGAAATTTTCAGTATCATCATTATTTAGTATCATCGAATTTCTTTCTTCTTTATGTTCCATATTATTATTAAAATTCTCTAATAAACATTCAAATATCCTATAGAATATTTCCATTATTTTTCACGTATTATTTGCAGTCATATTTTTCATATTTTATTATCGATAAAGTTTGAGTTGGTTCTTTAAATTCCTATTCAACATTCCAGCTAACCAGTCGATATCAATAACACGTGCCTTTCTTCCTGCCAGGATTTATAACTTATTCAAGCAGAACCTCACTCGACCAGCTCGTTGAAAGCGTAGAATTCGATCAACTTCATACAACTCACATACAAACTGCAGATAATGCTAACAGTGGGAGGAAAATATGAGACTGCAAAGCGTATAAACCTAGTAGTTTATAAAAGCATTTACATATTTACCACAGAAAAATTATATGTATGTAGAATATGTGTTATATAAAACATTCTGAAATTTCATTAGCATTGTAATGATTATATTGGTAAAGTTTGAAGCATTTCTGAAGATGCACATAGAAGTTACGAGATATTTAATGCAAACATTTATTTAGTACAAATATACAGCATAAATAGTTATCTTAAACATGTAATAAATGGTTATCAAATATCGGGATTTATTAATATAATAAATGTTTGACTATTTTTATAATTAAATATTTTTGTAATTACTGTGAAATATATAATTACGCTAAATAATTTTGTATCTTGTATATAGATTTTTAAATTTACTTAATTGAAACTCTGCATTATAATAACCGTATTTATAATTCTGACGTCATATTCGATATAATTATTATATGACTTTATTACGATCCTAATGAAATTCCAATATATTCATGAATATATAACAGAAACGTAATAATACTTTGTTGTACTAATTATGATACCATCATATATAATAAATATAAATAAATAAAAAATGTCTATAAATGCTAAGATACTTTTACGAGCCAACAGGCGAGAAGGAAGAAACGAAAGAAAAGAAAGGAGAACGAACGTTAATCAGTTTCGAAACGTTAACAACGTCCTTGCGTTGGACGGTGCTCGCGTTTATCGATTGGCCGCATTGCGAGATATCGGTCAGATTATTATTATTAATACGATCGTCTGTAATTTATCTTTGCTAACTGTGCCGTACGGAATCTTCGTTTACAATAAATGAGTTGTCGCTTTTGATCGAACGGTAACACGATATGAAATTACAGGGTGACGGAAACAGCTGGGAGAAAAGCGAATACTTTTTCTGCGCGAATAATGTAATGTTAAAGGCAGTAAACCTTGAGAGGCGAAGTGATGAAACGAGTGGTCTCAGAGAAGCTTCTTTACGTCTTCTTCTCCTTTCTGTATCCTTTCTATGAGAATAATATCTCGTCTTCAGAAGAGATCTCCTCGCCCTATCTACGCGTTGTAAAGGCAATACAAACTGAATGATACACATATTTAAAAAACGATATTTTGTTGGTTTTATAAATATTGATTTTTATAACGTGAGGTTCTTCTACTCTTATTTTCTATTAAATTAATGATACATATATTTTAGAATGGCTGTCGCAATGGTGATGATGATGATGGTGATGATGATTTGCGAAAGAAGATGTTGAAAATTACAGACAGCATAAATAATATTTAGATTTCATGGAAGTTGATTTTTGCAATGCGAGGTTCTTCTATTCTTATTTTTCATTAAATTTCTATGTAGAAAATTATTGAACATTTGGATATAACTGGGAGATTATTTCCGTTCATGCGTACCGGAGTTACTCGATGGTCTCGTACCGAAGCTGATAACCAACCCAGATTTTCAGGAAAGCGATTAATAGCTTAAAATTTATTCGTGCGAGATAATAATCCAAAATGTAGTTAAAGTTTTTAAGCATTGTTTGTTAGGATTACGAGAAAATGATGAATTAACAGTTATGTATAGACACGTTATATATATGTAGGAGGTCCAGAGCGTATTGGAAAAATTTACGGCGAATTAAACAGGAAATTCCGAGATATTTGCTCAAAATATCTGATTTGTGGAATTATCCTATAGCTATTTTATTTAATAAAAATTAATTCAGGTAATTTTAGAGAATAAAAATATCTGAAACTCGTGATTTAAACGAACGTTCGTCATTTTGGTTTATTATGAATTATAAATTGGTTCATTATGAAGCATGAAAAGTAAAATTCAATGGTACAAAGTGATTTTAAATAAGGAAGCGAGTTCCATGGTAAACGTGGTTCGAGCATCGCAATTATAATAAAGCAAAAAAAAAAAAAAAAGAAACAACCACTGAGCGGTAATTATCAGGAAGCCACTAGTTACAACTAATTGAAGGTGATTCCGGATTAGAAGCAAACCACTATTAAGTGGCTAACACGGTTGCTTCATTAAGAGCAATTACTCCCTATTTTACGGCAACTACAAATAGACGTTGTTCACTATGATATATTTCCACGTGTTTATCGCATCTTGTCCTGTTATACGATTAATGAGTTACAACCTTGCGTTTCTAATTTATTGGACGTATACGCACCAGACATTAATTTCGTCTACGTATTCGTGAAATTGCGAGATTTCATACATATAATGGGATACGTTGCTAGTATCCTCGCACCCTTCGTAGTCTATCTCAATGTTGTGTCCTCGTTCCTACCTCTTCTTGTGCTGGGCACACTCGGAATTATGGGCGGTCTTCTGACTCTCTTTTTGCCGGAAACATTGAATAAGGATCTTCCGCAGACGCTGCAGGACGGCGAGGATTTTGGAAAAGATCAGAAGATGTGGGATGTACCTTGTATCGGAAGGTAAAATCACATAAAGGAACTTTCGGTCTCCTTTTTTCAAAGATATTCACAGATCTTCAAGCTCGAAGTTCAAGATTCTCAAGCATTCTGTTAGATCTACATCTTCGTATGCTTTCGTATTACTTTCTTCTTAAAATCTGTTAAATCTCTCAAAAGAAAACTGGACTATCTTCTTTCTTCAAATGTTTTTTAAATCTTTTGAACAGAAGAGAAGGATCGAGTTGGGAAGTTATTCAAATCTTTAAGCGATTGGATTCAATATTTTTAAACGCAATGTTTT
>NW_022883685.1:0-32337 GCF_011952255.1 Bombus vosnesenskii
GAAGCATAAATTAAAAATCGACACATTGACTACTTCAAAGAAATTAGCCCGAACGAGACATAACTCGTTCATCGTGGTTTTCGCGCGAAGTAAATATGCGGTTTCTCAATCGTTGTGAGATTCCAACGACGTTAATTCTGTCGAAACGGCGACGTGCGACGACGATCGCACATTCTGTTGCTAGCGAGTGCTTGCAAATCGCGACGATATCAAGCGTAAAGGCTAAGCGCAAAAATGGAGGACACTCGGCGGGGAATTGGAAATGCTCGATGACGAAAGGTATTTCAAGGTGTAATTACATCCACATCCAATTGGATCGCATCTTCGTTCGGTTGCTAGGTCAACAACCTTCGATGTTATTCAAATAATGCAACGGCTGGAGCAGCCGGTAGCGAGTCGTAAAAGTTTCAATAAAACACGTTCCTGCTAGTGAACGTATGTTAAGACTTACACCGAGTTTTATTTCGCTACGCCGTTTACTAGTTCGAAACGAACGATCCAGCTTATTTCTGATCGTGTTAATTTCCACGCAAACTTTGTAAACATTATACGTCGCGACGCTCTCGTTAACGCGTCATTCCCTCCAACTCGAAAGTCTTGCAACTTTGGTGATCCGTTTTCTGTGTAAAATTGGTTACGAGCATCAGGGGACTTATCGTCGTAATCGGTAAATTGTTTATTAAGGATCTACAGCTTTTAAGGATTTCTCTCTAGAGATTTAGAGATTAGAAGTTTCATTAACGCGTTATCGTGTCTCTAACTCGATCTTTTTTCGTGTAAATTGGTCACAAGACTTACGAGCTTCGTTGTAAATAGAAGATTAGTAATATTTCGTAGTTTCGTGATTCGTAGTTTCGTTTTAGTGCTTAAACGCGCAATTTTTAGTTCGCTTTTCGCTCGCATCGGCGCTATGAAACGGATCAATATCTCAACACTTTCCTTTAGTTCTACGAATCATCTTTCGACCGGCTTTTCTTGGCCTACCGTTTCCTAACGCTGTCCTAATACTATCGTCTTGCTGAGATCCTTTTTCCGATTGTATCTTCTGCTTATTTTATTATAAATCCGAACTCTCATTCACGTCGTATGTTTTACAGCGTAAAATCCGCTAGAGCGTTCCAATAAATGTAACCAGTAGGTGCTCTAATACTCAAACGCACCTGTGCGTATCTCTGCATATTTGCTGAAAAAAAAGATGAATCTTACGTTACATTTTCAATATGCGTAATAAGCCGAAAATTTCTCTGATGCTAATCCTTCGTAACAAAAGGATGGCATCACTATATGCATGAAAATAGCATTTGGCAATCGTTAGAAACACAATACATGGATATATATGTAGTTGCCAAATTAACCTTCGCGGTGTTCAAAGTGAACGGCTAGAAACGATTGCTTTTTGCTATACGCGCATGGTTCGATTGCACCATAATTCGTTATTAAGACGTTTCGAGAGAGGCAAAGGATGTGGTGTCGCAACGTGTTGCGCTCGCACAATGCTCCTTGGATATAATTCTCGGAGCGCGTATTATCGCGTACGCCGCGCGAACGCGTTGAACCTTCGCGCAAACAATGAGAGCGTGAACGCGAAAAAATAGCGTTGAGCACGTAACATTCGGCCTGATATCGTTGATTGGCCGCGAATCGTCAACGTGCACGGGACAGTTTTACGTAAAGACATTCGATCCGTACAATTATGTTAAGACGTCGACCATAGAACGTACTACGTTGATGCAATTAAAATTTCAATGAAACAGGAGAACGCGCTAATAACTAGTCACCCCGTTGTTGACCATAACGTACAAATACTTTTGTTTAAGAGCTGCTCGTTAGTGTTTACCGCGTGCAGCGATTAAGTGACGAACAAATTGCGTTCAAAGGGTATAGAGCTCGTTCTCGATTAAAATTCTCCTAACTTTCTAATGGTATTAGAAATTATAACTTGAACGTATGTACGCGACTGGCAATAAATATCAGGACAGCCGCGGATATTTAGTATTAATCGAATATGTGTTCCATTGTCCTTAATTTCTTTTATTATCGATTATTATTATTATAATTTTTATATTAATATTAATATTATTTAATATTTTAATATTAATATTATTTAATATTTTAATATTAATATTATTTAATATTTTAATATTAATATTATTTAATTTATTCTATTATTGATTCGTTCCATTCCGTTTACGTCATAATACGTAGCCTGCGGATTTTTACGCATATTTTTCAGAATATAAAGGAAGCGAAAGAAAAAACTAGAAGCTGGATAAAAAATTGTTTTACCTCGATTAAACGTTACAAAGCGTGCTACTTTCCGATGTTTTATATATTTCCACGTGTCACACGTGTACTTTGCAATTTTGCCCTTTCAGATTTCACAGAAATGCATAAAACTTCCGTGACCTAATTTTTTGGCACGTGCACGTGCTTCAAAATAAATTCGATGATATTAAATACCAGATTATAGGAACCAGAAATGAAGAGTTCTACAACGATGGAATGGGTAAATGATTGTCGATCAGACGAAAGACAATAGCAAACAACGATATAGCGATGATTAATTAATGGAAGATTTTTCCTTTCAGCAAACAAAAATAGAACTTAACGAACTCAGTAATTGATAAATGATTACGTATAAGATAAGTGCATTTTCCAACTGTGAGTCATAGTTAACGTTTAGTTTAGCCTAGGTAGGATCTTAGCTTTGGAGTAGATAAGTATAATAATAGCAAAAAATCGATAGAATTGTTAAAAGGCTGTGACTAATCCTGGTCGACTGGTCAGTTATCATCTGAATCTATTGTTATTTTGCTAGTATACTTCGAATCGAATCATTTTCAGCTATTCTATGGACAAGCATTCGTTTCTTTCGCGCATACCACGTATCATTCGCTCATTAACTCGTTTTTGAAAGCTTTTACCGGCGAATGAAAAACGTAACGTACACTTGCATAATGCGTTCGAAGTGTTCGTTCGTTCAATATTCATGTAAAGGTTAGGCGATACGCGTGATAAGTCGCGATGCTACGAGATGTGATTAGATGCGGATGTTAATATCTTGTAAATACCTTTCCTCGACTATGATAATCATCGAACACTAAGAATTTCGCAAATCGATGCAATTAATCGGTGATCTTGTGGGAAGAAATTTCGATATCACGATAATGTTAAAGATAGTATGTTAATTACGACTAGTACCGTTACTGTTACATTGTTTCATAATTAGTATTAGTTTAATATAGTCAACGACTCCTCCGCAAGCATCCGTGCAAGTGTTATTTATTATTATGCTCACCTTCTATTGGAAAGTTCTTGCCTTGCTCAGCAAGTCTTTTTGATTTTTTTCCTGTAGAACTTCCGCGTGTTACCGATTTTTATGCTATGTACGTGTTTGTAGGAGAACTTTCTCTGAGCCGCGAAGTTTTCTTTCGACGACTCAACGATCGAAAATCAAAGAGAACCAATGTTCTCTCTTTCGATAAAGTATGTGATGATAGCCATTGCCAAAATTATTGATATATTTATCTGGTTGAAGACAATCTAGCAAATTATACAGCAAGCCTAATGAAATAATAATAATCTTTATCATTAAACTGCGCCATTATTTCATAATTTCATTGAAGGATAATAGAAATTCACGAAGCCTTCAAATTGGATTTCATATTATAATAATGTAAACATCGTTTGACGGTATTATCTGGTTGTGAATAGGGTTGATTTGATTCAGACAGCGCCAGTCATCATGACATCGACTTCCTATCTCGTTATGTAACATTCATCAGAATAACAGACGCAATTACCGTCACTGAATTATCTTAATGACATTCGTTATTAATGAGTAAGTGTTTTCGACATACGTCGGAGGTCGCAAATCTTGGATCATCTTTCTTTATTATCTGTTTAGATCCAATCCAGTTCCTTCACAGAACTTCTTTCCCTTCAATTTACCTAATTTAATAATTCTTCAAAATTTTCTCATTTTCATTTCTCATTGCATTGTTTATTATATATTCTACAAACCCGTATGAACACAACGCAATAAATTGACACGATAAAAGCGTTGAGATAATAACCACGAGACAATACTCGACAATAATAATACGAGACAATAATAATCGAAAAGGCTGATGAAACAAAGGAATGAGTAATTTGTAAAGACAGGAAAACAGCAATTAACGTACATCCAGCTACAATTGAAAATAACTTTCTTCGCTTTAAATGAAATTCCAATCAAATACGTTTTATCAGACTCGACTAACAATCAATATTATTAGCTCAACAAATACTCGAGATTCCCAATGTTTTTGTCGAGTTTCAAATAGAACGTTAATTACTCGCTTGTCGGAACGTCCATCGGCATCGAAGACCGTGAACCAATCTACGTTATCTTCTCCTTCGTTTCAGGCTGTCGCTGGCGATACCAGTCAACCGCGAAGGTTACTCGAGATGCAGCATGTACGATGTAAATTACACGGAAATTTTGCTAAATGGAAGCCACGTACCGGACCCATCGTGGCCAACGAAAGATTGCCAACAAGGATGGGAATTTAATTATACCACCGTCCCTTATGCGTCTGTGGCATCCGAGGTGACAGAAAATGTTCGACTTGTAATTTCCTGCTTTTTGAATATTTTATCTGTTCCTATCAATCAATCCCTTTATACTGTGTATGTCGTATTCGATTATTTGCATGATCTATTTCGATAAAAAATAAGCGTAGTGTACAATTTTTGGAAAGAAAGAAGAACGATGAAAAGGGTCGAATAAACGTTTGTGGAAAGATCGATAGTTCAGAAGTGGGAAAATTAACAATGTCGATTTCCACAGAGGAAAATTATAGTACGTAACAGAATTACTAGTACATATTGCAGTAATAATTAGTGCATGTAGTGAAATTACAGAGTACATTCTAAATTCAAGCGTTACATTGCCATATAAAATACAATCGAATAAATATTTATAAAAATACTTAAAGAAAAAAAAGGATAAAAAATTTCGAATTATGAAAGCTGATAAAACTAGGTTGCGATAAAACTGAAAATGAAAATACCGGATTGAAAAGAAACTTTAATAAAACATTATAACGAGCAACAGCGCGAACACGCAGATTTGTTCGACATAAATTGCAAGACTTTTTGCTCCAATGGATTTCCATGAACTTTGCGTCGCTCGTCAGGAGGAGAATTATTCATCGAGGGGTAGGAAGCATCCAGAAGAAGGACGCGAGAACGCGCAGGGTCTTAAGCTTCTCCTTCTTTTTTCCTCAAAGGGAAAGAAAAAAGGACAGAGGCGCGCTTCATTAGGAATTTCGAAACTTTGATCGAAAATTCGTTTAATCGAGGCGTTGAAATTGCTATAAGATTTCCGTGATGCTGATCGTGATCAGAAGTAAATCATTCGACTGTAGTTTTCTGTTGCAGCTGGGATGGGTTTGTCAGTATGATGCATTGCCAACCATAGCTCAAAGTATCTTCTTCATCGGCGCTATCTTCGGAGGATTAATTTTTGGATGGGTCGCTGATCAATATGGAAGAATACCAGCTTTGCTCGGAGCTAATTTAATGGGATTTCTCGCTGGGGTGGCTACTGCGTTCACGGGTAGCTTCTGGCAGTTCACTTTGTGTCGTTTTTTCGTTGGATTCGCCTTTGATAATTGCTTCACTATGATGTACATATTAGGTAACCGTTTTTCAATAATTTCTTTTTTGCCCTGGAATTGAGTTTGAAAGCCACACAGTGGCTACAAAAAGTACTTGTACGTATGTATCCTTATTTCCCAATGAAGCGTCTCTCTTCCTTTTTTTTAAATCAGTTTTTACGTTTCATTTTGATAGCATTAATTATTTATAAGCATGTATGAAAGTATTACAAATGATACGAAAGCTAATATTTTAATCAGTCTTATCTTAAGACTTAGTCTTAATTAATTGGTATATATATAAATGCTGTTCTAAATACGATGGTGTACAGTTACTTTTTGTAATTACTGTAAGCAGGAAGATCTCTAAGTTTAAATAACAAAGTAATCTCTACAACATACTGTAAAACTGTTGTTATGCTTGATTTACGACTGACGTTTCTACAAGTATATGAATTTTGCAACAGAACTCACGTTGCCATGCAACAATTTAAATGAAATTGAAAACCATTCAAAGTTACGAAGAAAGATGCTTAAATACATATGAATATACATGAGGTCATACATATTTATTTTTTAACTGCGGCGTTTATATCAAAGAGAGGGAGAGAGACAGAGAAAAATTAATTTTCCTGTTTTATAAGAATTTCATGCAAGATAAAAATATGAAACTTTAAGATATTTGAATTTATATATACCATTGAATATTTATAATATTTAAAGGTAGTTAGTTCGCAATCATTTTCTATACTAATATTTTCCCTCTATACTCGCGATCAATTATAATTTTGTTTTCTCTTTTAACGAGACAATATTCTGATTACAAAGGATTAGTTGTTCAAAATTGCTTTTCATTTCTGGACAACTATAGCATACCAGGGTTTTCATAAATTTTCACTTCCCAACGGAAAGCGAAGGTAACGAATGAATGGTTCTACAACGAACGCTTCCACAACTATAAATCTATGTATATATATACATACATACATGTATATGGTTTTAATTAAAATGAACATCTTCTTCTAGCAAACTTATTTAAAATTCGTAAAAATATCACATAATAATATAAAACAATCAAGTAACATTTTAAATATTCCATTGAAAATTCTAATAAATTGTTTAATATAAGATCGATATAATTCATGCTGAATTCATTGTCTGATATCCATAATACAGGCAATTTATAATACAAAATTTTATTATAACTCTACATGAAAAAATTTCAATTATAATACTGTAGAAATATATTTTCCAGTTATTGTTCTAATATCAATATACTGAAGAGAAAATCTAGACTAGTCTCTGTCTTGAAAGATATTTTATACCCTGAAAGTACAGCGTTAAGACCCTGATTGAAACTTTTGAAGAGACTCTGTTGAAACGTAAGAACGCTGATTGAAAGTTCATCAGACGAGTCATTGAAACGAGTTTTCTTGATCGAATAGCAAGTTTGTCCTGCAGACAGCATTCCAATTGTGAAAATCGAGACCAAAGAAACTCAGGTGACGTGCATTAACCCTGAATCGATGACTCAAGCCGAGGTTGGAAAAATTTACAATTTGTTCGACAAAACAAGGCCAAGTTGACGAGATTCGTGAGCAAGTGGCTGGTTCGTTAATGATTTGGCGTTCGAATTTTCTTATTTCTATTCTAATTATCAAGGTCGATTAAACGATTGATCACGAATATTCGACGGAAATATTGAGAAAGAAGGCTCGATCTGTACGAGTGTAAATCGTATTTTAATCAATGACTTGAGAAAGTGAGGTATTGATTGAAACTAAGATAAGTGATACTAATTCGTTTCGAGCGCGTAACAAATTACATCATCGGATTCATTGATTTGCAAATAATTCTATATTCAGTTCCGTATTTATAATCGAGCGTAGCGAAGATAAAATGAAAGGGACGTGATTATCCGAGGGTCTCACAACTAGAGGAAAATCGATGGGAACGAGGAAATCCTTAATTGTAGAAACTACGTAGAAAATACCGTGGAAAATATCATATATATTTTAATAGAAATATTTTTGTACTTTTTTTTAAACATTAAAACTTTAGAGCTTTAGAAGCTTTATGTATTAGTATACGTATTTATACAGACTTTGAAATTCATAACAAATTTCTCTAGATAGATGCGGATTTTTTGTATTGTTTCGTATGTATACTTGTGTCACTTTTCTTTCTAACGATATTTAGTTAAAAAGTTCGTCTATATCATTTATAATAGATTTTGTTTTTATTTATATTAATGTTAATTTTATATTAATAAAAATCACTGAAATTTTCAGTATCATCATTATTTAGTATCATCGAATTTCTTTCTTCTTTATGTTCCATATTATTATTAAAATTCTCTAATAAACATTCAAATATCCTATAGAATATTTCCATTATTTTTCACGTATTATTTGCAGTCATATTTTCCATATTTTATTATCGATAAAGTTTGAGTTGGTTCTTTAAATTCCTATTCAACATTCCAGCTAACCAGTCGATATCAATAACACGTGCCTTTCTTCCTGCCAGGATTTATAACTTATTCAAGCAGAACCTCACTCGACCAGCTCGTTGAAAGCGTAGAATTCGATCAACTTCATACAACTCACATACAAACTGCAGATAATGCTAACAGTGGGAGGAAAATATGAGACTGCAAAGCGTATAAACCTAGTAGTTTATAAAAGCATTTACATATTTGCCACAGAAAATTTATATGTATGTAGAATATGTGTTATATAAAACATTCTGAAATTTCATTAGCATTGTAATGATTATATTGGTAAAGTTTGAAGCATTTCTGAAGATGCACATAGAAGTTACGAGATATTTAATGCAAACATTTATTTAGTACAAATATACAGCATAAATAGTTATCTTAAACATGTAATAAATGGTTATCAAATATCGGGATTTATTAATATAATAAATGTTTGACTATTTTTATAATTAAATATTTTTGTAATTACTGTGAAATATATAATTACGCTAAATAATTTTGTATCTTGTATATAGATTTTTAAATTTACTTAATTGAAACTCTGCATTATAATAACCGTATTTATAATTCTGACGTCATATTCGATATAATTATTATATGACTTTATTACGATCCTAATGAAATTCCAATATATTCATGAATATATAACAGAAACGTAATAATACTTTGTTGTACTAATTATGATACCATCATATATAATAAATATAAATAAATAAAAAATGTCTATAAATGCTAAGATACTTTTACGAGCCAACAGGCGAGAAGGAAGAAACGAAAGAAAAGAAAGAAGAGAACGAACGTTAATCAGTTTCGAAACGTTAACAACGTCCTTGCGTTGGACGGTGCTCGCGTTTATCGATTGGTCGCATTGCGAGATATCGGTCAGATTATTATTATTAATACGATCGTCTGTAATTTATCTTTGCTAACTGTGCCGCACGGAATCTTCGTTTACAATAAATGAGTTGTCGCTTTTGATCGAACGGTAACACGATATGAAATTACAGGGTGACGGAAACAGCTGGGAGAAAAGCGAATACTTTTTCTGCGCGAATAATGTAATGTTAAAGGCAGTAAACCTTGAGAGGCGAAGTGATGAAACGAGTGGTCTCAGAGAAGCTTCTTTACGTCTTCTTCTCCTTTCTGTATCCTTTCTATGAGAATAATATCTCGTCTTCAGAAGAGATCTCCTCGCCCTATCTACGCGTTGTAAAGGCAATACAAACTGAATGATACATATATTTAAAAAACGATATTTTGTTGGTTTTATGAATATTGATTTTTATAACGTGAGGTTCTTCTACTCTTATTTTCTATTAAATTAATGATACATATATTTTAGAATGGCTGTCGCAATGGTGATGATGATGATGGTGATGATGATTTGCGAAAGAAGATGTTGAAAATTACAGACAGCATAAATAATATTTAGATTTCATGGAAGTTGATTTTTGTAATGCGAGGTTCTTCTATTCTTATTTTTCATTAAATTTCTATGTAGAAAATTATTAAACATTTGGATATAACTGGGAGATTATTTCCGTTCATGCGTACCGGAGTTACTCGATGGTCTCGTACCGAAGCTGATAACCAACCCAGATTTTCAGGAAAGCGATTAATAGCTTAAAATTTATTCGTGCGAGATAATAATCCAAAATGTAGTTAAAGTTTTTAAGCATTGTTTGTTAGGATTACGAGAAAATGATGAATTAACAGTTATGTATAGACACGTTATATATATGTAGGAGGTCCAGAGCGTATTGGGAAAATTTACGGCGAATTAAACAGGAAATTCCGAGATATCTGCTCAAAATATCTGATTTGTGGAATTATCCTATAGCTATTTTATTTAATAAAAATTAATTCAGGTAATTTTAGAGAATAGAAATATCTGAAACTCGTGATTTAAACGAACGTTCGTCATTTTGGTTTATTATGAATTATAAATTGGTTCATTATGAAGCATGAAAAGTAAAAATCAATGGTACAAAGTGATCTTAAATAAGGAAGCGAGTTCCATGGTAAACATGGTTCGAGCATCGCAATTATAATAAAGCAAAAAAAAAAAAAAAAGAAACAACCACTGAGCGGTAATTATCAGGAAGCCACTAGTTACAACTAATTGAAGGTGATTCCGGATTAGAAGCAAGCCACTATTAAGTGGCTAACACGGTTGCTTCATTAAGAGCAATTACTCCCTATTTTACGGCAACTACAAATAGACGTTGTTCACTATGATATATTTCCACGTGTTTATCGCATCTTGTCCTGTTATACGATTAATGAGTTACAACCTTGCGTTTCTAATTTATTGGACGTATACGCACCAGACATTAATTTCGTCTACGTATTCGTGAAATTGCGAGATTCATTCATCGCGAAGGTCAGTTCAATTGTTCAAGATAACTTCTCATCGTTTTAATCTGTTTTCTTGTACGAAAATAGAGTAATATTTACTTGTCATTGCACTGTGGATATATATCGATATGTTCGTTCAGGAAGTCAATTGTTTTCATCGAATTAGACTCGACTTTCCGTAGAGAATGTTCGTTTCGACATAAATATGTATCTCAGGCTTATCGATCTTTCAATATCTACCATAAATAGCTTAACAAGGTAACACACGCTCGTGTTTGAATTATGTAAATGATCCTTTGACTCTAACGATCCGTTTATTCACAGTTAATTTATGATATTGCTAGTTACGCGTGATTCTACCTTTTGTATCTTTAAGAAATACAGGGTGATTGGTAATTGGTGGTACAAGCGGAAAGGGGGTGATTCTATGCGAAAAAAGAAGTCGAAAATATAGAATAAAAATTTAAAAATTTAAAAATTTAAAAAATTTTAAAAATAACGTCGATTGAGACAACGATCTACAGTGAGATCCGTTATAACGAGACGTGATAAAGTGCACGCGTACCGAGCGAAAATTCAAAGTCGATTTTCTCAAAAACAAAGCCTCAAACGAAAAATTTTTATTCTATATTTTCGACTTCTTTTTTCACGTAGAATCATCCCCTTTCCGCGTGTACCACCAGTTACCAACCACCCTGTATAATTCGTAAATAGAAACGTATTCTTGTCGATAAGTATCGAAACACTTACGGAAATTTAAATGGGCTTGAACAATCATCGGGAAATTATTAAAGTCCTTGTTATTAGATCTAAACACGATTTAATCTTAGAACTAAACACGTTTGTTAAATTAATCTATATATTGTATATCTACTTTTTATATATTTGTAACTCAAATTTTTCTTCTTCATATTGCGTTAAGTTGCCCCAAAAGTTTCTTTCGTTTTATATTATTTTATTGAATTACGTATGATCTATTTTGTCCCAATGAATATAATTCAATAAAATAATATAAAACAAAAAATAGTATGCGTCTATTATCTCCTTACGAGACGAAAGAAATTTCTGCGACAACCTAATATATTGTTCCATTCTTTATTCACAGAATATTTCTTTCACAGATGATTCTTCTAAATATTATGTTTTTTATTCCAGTATTAGAATACGTTGGACCAAAGTGGAGGACATTCGTGGCGAATATGTCGATCGCAATATTCTTCACATTTGCAACTTGCATTCTACCCTGGATCGCCTATTATTTGGCCGACTGGAGGATGACCTGTATTGTCACCTCAGTTCCTCTTGTTCTAGCCGTAGGTACGCCATGGTTGATACCGGAAAGCGCTCGATGGCTGGTCAGCCAAGGTCAGATAGACAGGGCCATTAAAATCCTTGGTAAATTCGAGCGAATCAACGGCACCAAGGTGCCCGATGACATCTATAGACGATTCCGGGTAAATAAACCGATTACCGCAATCTTTTCCGTATTTTCTACTTTTATGATCTTTCCTGCTTTATGTGCGTTCTATAAATACCAATTTATATGCCTTTAAGCATATCATATAATCATTTTCTTTGAATAGAAGTCTAATTGGGTCTTTTACGTAATGAAAATTTGTTTACAACCTAGTAATTTTATATCTTATTCATCACCTAAATTGCCAGCGATAAATTGCTGTCAATTTCTGTTATTGTCTGTTATTGTCTATTTCTGTAATGTTATTTATTGAATTTGTATATTGTTTTTATCTTTGAAAATTTTTATACAAATAGATTAAACATTTGGAAACTGCTCAGTCTATGAATAGATCATGGCAATATTAACATTAATGTACGATATAAGGAGATAATCGACTTTTAGAGGTTTGATGTTTTATAAAGTAAAATGAAAAAATTTGCGAACGTCCAAGTAAACTATTTCGAAAGGATCGTCTCATACAAATATAACATAAACTTTCTTCCGGATTTTATCGTAATCTTTGTACACATAACAGATTCACATAAATTTGTAAGAAAAACAGACAAACGACATTAACTAGTTAAAAATTTGCTAATAACAGGAAACCTGTGCCAGAAAATGTACTCCGTGTTGGATCTATTTAGAACGGCACGACTACGGAATATCACGATTCTATTTATTGTTATTTGGTTCGTATCGCTATTAAACAGATATCAAATAGATTGACGTAAAATCGGAATTGTATCTTGTAAAAATCTCACGAAGAGTTTTATATCTTTTGTCTAAAAATACTTCATTTCTGAAGCAAGGAATTTGCTTCTCACATGAAATATGATAGCGTGCTTTTCTTTATCATATGAAATTGTTTTACGAAATATAGGATGGCGATTTCTTTGGTGTTCGATGGTCACGTACGAAACGTCGATAATTTAGGCCTGGACGTGTTTGTTACGTTCACGATTGCTGCAGCAACCGAGCTGCCTGCTGACACGTTCCTCACGCTCGTTCTTGATCGATGGGGCAGAAGATGGCTGGCATGTGGTTCCCTCGTCATTTCTGGTATCTTCAGCATCTGGGCTTCTGCCGTTTCCAATAGTTCGTACATTTCGTTTTTATATATTCACCCTTCTATATTACTGATCAATCTTCTAAATAACCTAATAATTCTGACTTAATCAGACGAATATTTTTCATTCGTATAACATTGTGCTTTTTGAAAGGAAGAAAATGTATATTTTGGAATATTTATAACATGCAAATGCTTGTAGATTATTTGCTACATTGCTAGAATAGTTTCCAAGCCCTATCATGTATCCGTTGTATAGATATTTTATTTCCCCTTCTACTGCTTTGATCATAAGATCGCTTCGTATTTCCGCATATATCAAAGGGCGTTGGCAATAGTCCTCAAAATGATGGGCTTCAGCGCTCCAGCAGTGCTATATGGCTTTCAGTAGCCGTAATCCATAATACAATCCCTTAGATTCAAATTGGCTAGATTAACGTTTTATAGATAAGAAGCTTATTGCTTGTGCTTAGCTTAGAGCTAAGCACGCTTATATTAAGCTTAGCAAATGCTTGTATCAACTATTGCAGACAACCAGACAAATTACAGACAGATAAAATAATTTCTTCCCTTTTTATTCCTTAAAATTTTCTAAAATTATTTCATGAAAAATTAGAATTAAAAACTAATGCTAAAATTTTTTTTCAGGTATATATACAGCTTCTCTGGCAATTCTCGGTAGATTTTGGATAAACATTTCATACAATATCGGTCTCCAATATGCGGCTGAAGTATTACCAACTGTGGTTAGAGCTCAGGGTGTAGCTTTGATACATATAATGGGATACGTTGCTAGTATCCTCGCACCCTTCGTAGTTTATCTCAATGTTGTGTCCTCGTTCCTACCTCTTCTTGTGCTGGGCACACTCGGAATTATGGGCGGTCTTCTGACTCTCTTTTTGCCGGAAACATTGAATAAGGATCTTCCGCAGACGCTGCAGGACAGCGAGGATTTTGGAAAAGATCAGAAGATGTGGGATGTACCTTGTATCGGAAGGTAAAATCACATAAAGGAACTTTCGGTCTCCTTTTTTCAAAGATATTCACAGATCTTCAAGCTCGAAGTTCAAGATTCTCAAGCATTCTGTTAGATCTACATCTTCGTATGCTTTCTTCTTAAAATCTGTTAAATCTCTCAAAAGAAAACTGGACTATCTTCTTTCTTCAAATGCTTTTTAAATCTTTTGAACAGAAGAGAAGGATCGAGTTGGGAAGTTATTCAAATCTTTAAGCGATTGGATTCAATATTTTTAAACGCAATGTTTTGACAGGAAACGCGAGGAGGAGGAGACACCACCGGTCGCCATGTTCCGATCATTTTCTAGATGCAGTGCGAGGAATTCGATTAGAGCGTCGCTTCGCGGTGAACCTTTAAGGAGTAGCATGCTACGGAGATCGAGTATAAAATCGAGGAAAAGCGAAAACTCGATCACAGAGGTCGAAAGGCTGTAGCGAAACGTTCACCACGAAGTACAATATTTGTCGCGTTGATCTCGAGCAAAGAATCTTTAGTCTTCCAAAAACGTGCAATACATGTATTAGAGTAAGACAAGTTACTGAATCCAGGAATCTTAAATTCCATCGTCATTAATATTCATTATCACAAAACAGCGGATTTTTATGCAATTATGGGTGATTCGAAGATACGAAAATTTATAGAATGCGTATGACGCAAAATTTTGTAAAATATCCAAAAGTACAGCACTATCGATGATATTTAATGGATAGAAACATACTTTTGCCCAAGTCCTTTCGATTGTATCAAATCTTTCAATTGTATTATTGTATCCACGAAAATATGCATTTGCATAAAGATCCGCAATGCAATTATCATCGCAATTTTTCATCAACAATGATTGATTAAAAATTCAATCATTAGGCGAGCGAATAAAAATTAGAGTAAGAACGTAGGTTAAAATAATTGTCGTAAATTGTCGTGGGTAGTTAATGTTAAAAATTAGTACTTTCCTTTGTTATAAAAGTTCCTGAAATTGTTCGTACAAAAGCTCCATCTTATAGAATATAGTGCAATAATCGTTATACTAGTAAAATAATAACATCAAAAATATACAAAATATATTAACGAGATGAAAATAATATGGACAATGTGGTGTATGGCCACGAGTTTTGTACATATGTACGTGTAAGTATTTGTAGATCGATTAGCAATCGCAGAGACCTCGTGCGCATGTCACGCGACGAGATAGCGCGATTATTTTTATTATGATGTAAATCGTTCTTAGATGTTTTGTAATAAAACTTGCCAGTAAAACCTTCTCTGGATTCTGCTAATAGTTCTTCACCACTTGTTCCTTAGTCGATTGAATTAACGATACAAATAAGTATGAGATTATCTTAGGAAATCTCATTAATATTTTTGTCGACATCTGCGACGTAAAAGCGGGGTAATAATATTTTGAAGTTTTGACGACCCGTTGCTTACTATAGATATTGTCTGTACAGGATTCATCAATTTTTAGAGAGCCTAGTCTCGCCGAGATGGAGATAATCCTCTTTAAAGCTGAACGTTTTAACACGTAATCCCACTAGCAAGCCATTGCAAAAATGATATTTCGATTAATGATGGAAAATCGCTTTTGAAGACAGAAAAATTTTCTTCGAAGGAAAAATTTGACCTAAATCTTTCGAATAAAATTAACGTAAAATCTGTGTTACGCCACGAGGCTTACCACAGGCTGTATTTTCTAACCGTCGCTCGCGGCCCTACAGTGTCGCATGCAGACCGCCCTATCTGCCCGTCGGATCATATACAATGTATCGACGAGAGCATAGTTGTTGCCAAGCAGCGAGCTCTAGAAACGTCGATTTTTGACCGTTACGTTTTTCACGCAAGAAGAGGCATACGTGATCATAGGCGCGAGCGGTGGCGTGACCCGAGCATAGTGGGGGTTATCTTCCAAATGAGACAAAGGAATAATCGAAGGGGATCAGTTCCTTCTGACGAGTCAAACGTGACACTTCGACAAATCTGACGAGCAAACGAATTTATCTAGAGATATCGTAAAGTTGAGTCAAATTTCTGTAACATATTCATCATATTATTGTAAAATATATCATTCTATGTTAACCTGTTAATACAGTGTTACATTCATTAAACCACCTCTGTTGTCTTAACTGAAACAGGGGAACGACTATTTCGCGGCGTCGATTAACATAGTCGTCGCGAGAATTTACGCCTCTCGCTGACGCGTCCTCGCGACCGCATCTCTCCGTGAACGGTCGTACCAACTGTAACAAAGCATTTATTGACAAATTTAATATCTTTCTCCATAATCTCCATAAATCTGCAATACCCTTCCTTTGTATTTGTGTGCGTTATTGAATTGAATAAGACACCGATATAACAAGTTATAAATCACAGTTTATTCCAACAACGTCTCTCCGCGAACGGTCGTAACAATCTGTATATAAAATCGATAATTTCAGCATTCAACATGCTGTATATTATAATGCCAAGTTCACGTTATGTTCATAAAGAGTACAGAGATAATCTTCCAAGAAATTTCTCCCTAGAAGTGCTTGAAATCTCTTCTTGGAGAATCTTAGAAATGCGCGAAGAATATTCATATTTCAGATATTTTCGAGAAATATCGTCGAGCTACAAATACCTGGAATTCGAATCGCAGCGAGTATTCGACGTATGCGTTGGAGTCGTTCGTGCTGTTACAGTGGAGAAACATGTTTTTGTTTTTACGGAGGTACAATTCAAGACTAATTGTAGATGTAACGCGATTTAAAGCTATAATAAGCGTGGAAAAACCATTCGCGATCGGCCAATTACTTTTTCCACTGTCAATTTATTAATTACGATTGCTTCTGAAAGTTTTCCTACGCGTAACTGCTAAACGAGAATTTTCCCATAGATCCCAGAAATTTCGTACACTTACTTTGCCATACCAGCTACCACAAGCAACCAAGAAAATATCGATGTCTTAATTTTCGCAACTTTCAGACATTCTTGAAATTTAGATAAATACAAATACAAATGCAAAACAATGCCGTTATAGATAAATACAAAAATTTCGAAGTTTTCCGCTTCTCAGACAAATTTTGCTTGCATGTGTACGCAGTGTTCAGAAACTCGGCAGATTTAAGCCTAAAAGGATTAAAATTCGATGAAAAGATTACGAGATAATAAACTTCAAAGTCGATTACCACGGAAGTTTACATCGTGTGAAAGATTAAAAGGAATATTCTGACGAGCAGCTCTTAATAGTTTCAGCGTCTAATCCTCTAAAAACGTGACATTAATTGTTCGTGCCAAAGAGGCAGCTACGAATTGCAAAATATCGCGAGAATTCGATCTCGACGGGCGTAGAAAAGGCAGGGGCGGGAGAACAAAAGAGGATAACGTCTCAGATTTAAAAATGCGCTTGTCACATGATTTTTAAAACTTGTTTTTTTCGGTATCTAAAGCACACTTACAAACACGATTTTTTTTTTAATTCGGTGAGCCGCGGAGAGCTGAATACGACTTTCGTATGGAAAGTCACGAAGGTACGATACGTTATATTTTTGCGAACTACTTACTTCATCTAGTCGGTTTTTTTCTTCTTTTTTCTTGAGGGAACGCATGGTTCTATATCGCTCTCTTTCTCTTCTTCTTCTTCAATGTAATATTCACGTAGGAGACTTATCCGCCTCAAGTACGTATTATAATCTTTTATTGTAGACCATCGACGAAATGATTCTTCTCGATACCGTTTAGTAGCATCGTTATGGAAAATTCTTCTCTCTTCTCATTTTAATTCCCTTAACAGTCAATGGAATCCGATGCTATGCGCACAGCTACGTACGTGCAGTGCTATATCATCTCTACTCCATAAATATCGTTCACTGCCCCAATGTTAAGGTTCAACATACGAGAGTTCGCGACCTTTATCGTAGTTTCTGTCGCTAATTAATATTAACGTGATGCAATCTGAAGCGACGAGTAATGAATATGCCCCTCTAGCGTGACGAGTTATCAATCATACATGTTACGAGACGATTGTACCATTATTCGGTGCCAACTAGTAAGGTTGCGGAGAAGCATGTTGTCGACGACAGACGAGATTAATCTTACTGATTGCAGTCTTGACACAGACACGCACATATGTAAATGGGACACTTGTAAAGTTTCTATCACGATCGTTGTATTCTTTTTTTGCTTACGTAAAATGTGAAAGGCATTGTGACTCGTTTGCGATCATTGATAGTTTGTTTGGTGAGTGTGCTGTTATGAGTGGGATTAGTAGATGAAAAGATGATTTAACGTGGCGATTCTTATGATTGTAAATATTGACATCTTTTGACGCCGATTTGTATGTTTTTTTAATATTAATATAGAGTGGAATAGATACACCATTGGGGATTAAATGTTTTTAATCTTTCGTTTCTAAGCTTTAATTAATTACGTTTCAGAGTTACTCGAATGAACTATATCTTAAAGAATAAAATTCGAGTTTGATTATGCGTTCGTAAAAATTGGATTAAATTTGAGTTATTGCCACTTGAAGACACTTCGTTACAATAATCATTGTAAATAAAATTAAGAAGTTAAGTAAAACTAGGAACATTATATTTGTTTACGATTTTTTACATTTCTGCGAGACGCACATGTTTCATTGCTAACGAAATAATTAAGTTTATTATAAAATATGAAGGTAAATACGCTTCGTATTAGCAAGTTAATTTTCGAAAGCTAAATGTAGATATTATTATTTGAATGTCATAAATACCCGATACAACAAGTACATACATGAAGTGACACACACTTGTGTATTCATGAGTTTTTAATTGCCTTCTACGAGTTTACGAATTATAAAATTTTATAATTACAAATTACACACTCGAATGATAGATTATTTAAATATTTAAATACGTGTAATAAAATTTCGATTTATTCGATAAATATTATGTTCAGATAAACTCTCCGTTTTGTCTACTTTTCATATCTTTTGGAATCTTGTTAGAAAATAATGAAAAATGGGGTTCGTTATAAATTCATGATTTAGTTAACGATGTTCAAGGACGTTTAATCTGAAGGATCAGAAGGAAAATCACGATCGTTACGAGACAACGTGAGAAAATTTAATGCCGCAGATTGTCTGAAATCAGCCATAATCGCATTGTTACTTACTGAGCGATTCTTAGATCCTTTAGTTCTGTTTGTTTTGCCGACGAAACACGTATAACATAATCTGTTACCGATACTAGGTGATAAATGAACAATAAGGAAGTGAAACTGGTAAATTCCATGAAGGAATACATTATCAGTTTGGAAAAGATAGATGATCAAGATAGATCACGATCATTATGTATTAGTATGGCAAAATGAAGACTGAAATATTTGTACAATATTACAGTAAATAATTAATAACAGATTTCGTGTTAATAAAATGATAAAAAATATTAAATTTAGGTTTAATATTTTAAGCATTTAAAAAAGATGGAACAGAAAACTGTGATAGGCTTTGATCTTTGAGTATTAGATGGTACGATAAGTATCGTTTTCGAAAAAAGAGTATTAATAAATGTAAAGCATTTTAAAAATGAAAATTTTCCATTAGCAAATTTCTCGTCTCTTCTAGTCAGAAATTAAAATTGAATGAACTGTTTTTGGGTAATATTATGGAATTCTCTTTAGTTACGTGTTTATAATACATAACAGAAATGTATCTATTATTCAAGATCCATCGTTCTACTGTTATGGAAACCAGAAGCGAACACAGATTTCCCTCAGTCCGACCTCTACACAGTCAGTGAAAGCATTTTCATACAACAAAGTAAAGATAAAAAATTTTCCTTCGACGACGCAATGCGATTCCAGTCACGTTGCTTAATGATCTATCAAGGTAGACAGGATTCTTGAGGAACCAATGTAATTACGTGACTACGATCATAATTTTTCTAAGGTCTCTGTACCCATAAACAATATTGTGATCCCGTTTGTTATTTAATATAATTACTTATATCTAGTTATATTTAGTTATTAAATATTAGCATGATTTACTATATGTAATTCAGTAAATCGGTACAAGATCTAAAGAAAATATTTCTTATGTATGATTTTGACGAACTTTGTGTAAAAATCTATAAAACTAGAAGTTGCTTAGTTTATATACAGATAAAGAAAAGCATCGTTTATATCGTCGAGATATCACATTTATATCATTTTAAAAATAAAAATTCTTCATCAAAGCGAAGAACATTTTCATAAAAAATTACGAACAGAATATCTCGATTCTACAATCTACTGTAAACAAGATAAGTATCGATAATGAATAAATCTTGACATTGAATTTTATTCAAAAAGTTTTATTCAAAAGTGATATCAAATAATCCGTAATGACATTTATTACTCCAATCATATCAGTCAACTACTACCTACCGCGTAATACGCGATCGATTTTCAAACGCACCCCCGCCCTCCCCCCACCAAATAGAGTTTCCAGTGTAATTCTGTTATTCTTGAATCTTCGGCTTGTTTTTCATTTTTTAGCTCACTTTAAAATTTCTTCTGGCTTCAATTGTGCTACGATTTAAAGTTTTCCGTGTATACGTTTAGGACGTTACTGCGTGCGGAAATAGTACAGAAGGCCTCTAATTATACCGTCTACAATATTATTTATAGACTTTGAACCATATAGTACGTAAGTATGTAATTGTATATCTGTCGTGGTTCATTTTATCCTTCTCTGTTGCGTGAACCAGCGGTTAGGAGCGACACTAAATCAAGTGGGAATGAAACTCGTTGAAACAACGCTAGACATGGTAACGGATCCATGACTGTGCTTCTGTTATTATCAACGCCAGTAACGGTTAAACCTATTGCATGTGTGTAAGTTGGAAGTTACGTACATAACTTATGCACACCCGTTGTGTGTTTCGCGATCCCATATTTCTTTTAATTTGAATTTTATGAAACTTTTTGTTCGATAATTGATGTGCCATATTACATCCGTCACATTCAATGTTATATGGTGTAATTTCTTCAGTTGTGGTGTTATGTAAGTTACGAGGTCATTCCTGTGTTTGGACATGTGTTTGGAATGTAGTGTGTATCTTTCTCTTCGTATGTACATAGTGAGTAGAGACTGTCTGTCTTTCGCTAGAAGAATATTCTGCATATAGTTATTTACTGTTCTTGATATTTGATTTTGGAAATTTAATTTTCGCTTTGCTTGTATCTTCGAGCGTAAGGTGAAATTTGTACAGACATATCTAGTAATTTGTTAATCGTACTGTTCGAAATTATTGTGTGTGTGAATATTTCGGTGAATATAAACTACGAAAACCTGTCCTTGATTTTTTATGGTAACAAAGCAGTCTTTTCAGAAGAAACAATATTCATAAATCAGTCCCTTCGCAAAAAGCTAATTCTACGAATCTTGTTAGAAGAAACCGGTTGACGAAACTACGTGTCCCTTCAGGAGAGGTCTAATTTATAGAGGTAGCTTGCAAGAAAAAACCAATCTCACAAAAAGCTTGAGCATTCTTAATTAATCCTCTTTAGAATTCAATTACATTTATGCCTTTTGTAAATATTAATTCTAAAATAACGATGCTAACATTTCTAACCTACAGAGTATCAACAAATAACATAACGCAATTCCCCATTTCAATTAAATATGAAAAATATACTAGAGTCGATCCAAGATCAAACCCGGTAAAACAAACGACAAATTTACCTGAAAAATCCACTGAATTCGTTTCAATACATCCGTTATTTAAATTGCAAAAATCAGTTGTGTTTCAACGTCAATTTTTAACACCGTCCATATATCGCAATTTTAGTATGCGACAAGACGACAATACAATTCATTTCAACACCATTGAAAAGTATGGCTGGCTTCGGACAACCGGTTTCCGGCATGGCGCCACTATGCTTTGGAGAAACAAGGAAATACATATGTATGCACTTTGCTTTTTGTGAGACAGAAGAACTCTGTGTCTCTGTTCTACCAACGTCGCTGTTGCGACGATTTGCCGCAAACCTAAATAGAGTTCGATCAATGGCAACGCGAGCACGTGGTCCTCGATGTTCGCGATCGGAAAATCGTGTTTTCCAAACTATTTCTAGTTTCGCCGGTTCCACTGTCAATCAACGTTTCTTCCTTTGGTTCCGTTTCTCTTCGATTCTCTCCTTTTTTATTGGCAAACACGTGTCACCGAGTATAGTGTTCGTCTTCGCTAAGCAAGCTTCTATATCAGCGATACGCGAGCCGGTTTCCCCTTCATATTTGTACAAGACTTCGTGAACATCGGACGTTTTTCTCCTCTCTTTTCGAATAAGAAAATCCTATCGTTGTTTAACTAACAATTGCATTTCTTTAAATGGAAATGTGGTCGTGTCTCCTTTATATTTTGAATTAGCCAGGGAATTTAGGTTTATTGCCGTGGAAACTTGATCGGTCGTTTACGTAAGGATCTGCGACTCTGCTTCATCTTCGAGGAAAATTTCATCGAATACAATCGTTTCACTCAATGATTGGATCAGTCGAAAGGGAGATTCCGTGACTGCCTGTATAAATATTGATCATAGTGTCTCTTGAAGGGAAGCTGTACCAATCTTGTTGATTTAACTACTGATCCTACTTTATCCTCGAGAAAAATTACTTACTTTGATTGTTTGACCATTAATTTTAGCGTTTCTTCGAGGGAAACAGTGTTGATCGCTCGAGTCTGCTTCTTTCTCAAGGTAAATTGTATTTACTATTTACTCGATCAGCTATTTTATTTTCTTTTCCCGGAGAAACCTTGTTTCTCGCCTGTTTGACCATCCGCGCTATTTCTTCTTTGAGATAAACTGCAGCGATTATTCGTGTAATCAACAAATCTACTTTTTCTTTCTTTACGAAGGAAATCGTGTGTTTAACGAAATCTCGCTTGTTTAGTCATTGATTCCGCTAACTTTTCCAAATAAATCGTCAATCATTCGCTCGATTGCCAATTCTAATTTTGCTTCGAAGCAAACTGCGTTGATTATTCGTATAACCTTTTTAATAGAAACTTTTTTTCGCCTATTTTATCGCCAATTTCCTTTTCAAAATAACATGTATTAATTATTCGTTTAATCGCAGATTTTATTTTATTTTATTTCTATTTCTATTTCGTTTTATCATCGATTTTCCGCCGTCTTCAAAGAAACCCACGTGAATTACCTTAATTGCTTTTTCAAACTAATTTTATTTCTTTACTTTTAAATTAAGAAGCAGCAACGAAAATGCTACAATAACGGAAAAATTCTTCGGTTATCTCCACAAAGAACACGAAGGTATCGAACTTAGTGTATTGAGACATTTTGTTCGTTGGAAGTTAGTCGACGACATTTGGAACGGAAAGATACATTTGACATGATTTAGTGTGACGTTGAGAGAGAAAAATGGTTTGATCGAGGGTGCCCTTAATTACTAATTTCATAACTTGCTGTTAATCGATCTGACAGTGATATTAGTGGATGTGGTTGGTAGTGCCTGATTAATCGTGATCGATATTTTGAACAAAGAGCAACGAGAAACGATCAGTTTGGAGTTTCACTTTGACGTCGTGAGACTATCGTTAATTAGACATAGAAGAATCGTTTGGTGACAGATAAGGGTTTCAACTTCTGTATTCATTTTCTTCTATAGACTGAATTTAATTTTTCGCTTTGATAATCGTTTATAAAAGAGAAGCGATAATTATTAGTTCTACCTAAGAATGTTACTAATAAATTAGGAAAAAGAAATTTTGATTGGATTCTTGATAATGAGTGAAAATTAATTTAAAAGATTGTATTTGGAATTTTGAGAATCGATCGAGTCCTCAGTTTCAGTGCAATGTAACGTTATCAGTCGCGTGAGTTTGGCTCATATGTGATTTATGTGCAAGCTAAATGTTTCCAACAAATTGTAGCATATTGATTTCTCAAAGTCCTGTATCAAATGTCTTGTAATTATAAGCAATTGTTTCGTTTGGACGATCAAGGGTAATATACTCTATTTTTGATTTTAAAAATGCCGCCATTTGTGTAGACGTACACACGCAAGTATTTATTATGTAGACACGATGGCTCGTAGACACGAACGTTTCTCGTTGTCGTATTTTCCAAACAGGTCAGTTATTTCGAGCACTCGACTACTTTCTCGCTCCTGACAATGACATTAGTCATTCTAATCGATGTCTCGAAATCGATGGTTCTTCTGTCAGCTATTTCGTTTCCGTGTTTATTCCATATGATAATATTGTTTCACGTATTCGCTTAAATTTAATTGGCAAATGATTAATTTCCCTGAATCCATTTTCAAGTAAACATATCAGTTTAACCTTTTGCTCTATCTGATACGAAAATGAACAATTTGATATAAAAATTTTGCGAAAGATCGATATATTATTTTACTTTTAACTTGGAAATCGTTCTTTTAATTTTTCAATATCTAATTAACCACCTCAGTCCCTAAGACCGTCTGTTTTAACGAATGGTAAATAATCAAATAATTGCGTTGATACATCAGAAGTACCATCTTCTTATATCCCTGATATTAGTGTTAAAACAGGTTTGAAAAACCTTCAATTATTTCATTTATTCTTAGCCTTCGATGGCTTAAAATTTTCTCGGTTATTTTCCAATAGAGTTCAATATATTGATCGAAAACTTAGTTTAGTTAAGCACTGTAACCGGAAGTCACCCTTAAGTCGCCGGGTAAGAGGATTACGAGTAATAAACAAACAATATTAATCAGAAAATTATTCCATTCAATTTTTCTCCTGCATTTAATTAAATATGACAGAGTCAACAAACTTTCCTTCGGTTCTTCTATCTCATTTGCAAATCTATAATATCGATATCCAAACGATAACTCGAACACCATTAACCAGCATTCGAGGCTATTTCTTTCGTCGAAACTTTCCTCAGACATGTAGATATCACGTTGACATCGCCGCGTATACCGAATCAGCCCTTTTTAAAGATGATCCCGCGAGCGTGGTTCGTATGCAATTCAATTTGAACGAGTCGCGTGTCACGATTCACTTGACTCCCGGCACAGTAATTGGCCGGCACTCGAGCAAACACTTACACTTAATTTAACGTTTAACCGAATCGAAAACAAAGCGAACAGTTGCCGGACTTCGCTCGTTCTTTCAGTTCATTTCCGAACGTCTTTCGATCAGCATATCGGGTCTCCTCTTTCATCTCCGTTGCCTTTCAAAATCTAAAATCATAATTGAGACTTTGCTGCTCGAACTATGGAAGGGGAAAACGTGAATGACGGGTAAGATTGTTCCTGCGTTCTGTCAGAAAATAATTTCCTGTTTGTGGGAGAGGAAAGGAGCATTGTAATTGGAATCACAGAATGTGAAACATCAAAGGAACTGCCGAATGACATTTATTTCAAAGACTAGAAGACTGAAAACTTTGTTATACGACTTTTATACTGCTACGCCTGGAAATCAAGGATGGATTCTGTTTCAGCGAAATGAAGGACGAGAAGAGTAACTCTATATTGCCCACTGAAGCGACTCGATTGAGACCAAGATTGGAAAGTTTCGATGATGTTCTGCCGTATGTCGGTGACTACGGGAGATATCAATGGCTGTTGTTATTGTCGTTACTACCTTATGGCGCGACGTACGCGTTTCTGTATTTCTCGCAATTTTTCATTACAATTATTCCCACGGAACACTGGTGCAGGATAGACGAATTAGTAAACTCGAATTTCACCGAAGAAGAGAGGTAAGTATGTATAATGAAGGAAAGAAAGAAAAGGAGATATACGTAGCAACGAAAGCTCCTTTAAACTTTGAACGATATTTTTGATTGTTCGTAGAAAGTGACTTTAAAATATTGTGAAAAATATGCGAGATATCGCGATTTCTGGAATTTCTCGAATTTTCGAACATTTCGAAAATTATTAGAAAATATTGTAGAAAAATTTCACGATAAGATACAAGATATTTTTGGATTACTCTGTCTGGACTTTGGTTCTTATTTTAATAATTAAAATGATCAATCATCTGGGGTGAATCGTATGGGGTGTTTAGGATTAAGATAGCGATTCCAGTGACGAACGTTTATCCTTATTACGAACAATGTCAACGGAAGGACGTAAACTTCACAGAGCTGTTGAAGAGCGATAAGAGCCTGAGCTCATCGGGCTTCCAAACAAACAAAACGATAAAATGTACTCAATGAGAGTATAATTTTACGCAGATTCCATATCCTAGTATAGGAACTGAGGTGAAGTATTCACATCGTTGTCTGAATCGCATGCTTCGAAATTCTTACACTTCTGCTGCGTTCTTTGAGTCATTTCCAATCTACTCTAACCTTGTTATAGTAAATTTCTTAAGTTTAAAGAAAGTATAAGACGATAATTGTTAGTACGGATAATTCCTCGTTCCGATTTTACGCGAACGTTTTTTTCAGAGCATAAAGAACTCTTTCATTCATCGAACTGCGAGCAGAATCGAGATATAAAAATTCGAAGACCGCAGCAGGATTAAAATTATATTCTGAAAAATATGAATCTGGTTTTTCGCTGACTAACTCTTAACCTTGGTGATTAGCTAGATTGGGTATGCGACCGAGAATACCTCGTACCAACGGCGCAGGCCATCTTCTTCTGCGGATCCATCATCGGTGGTTTCCTAGTCGGTTGGATCGCCGATCACAAGGGTCGTATCCCAGCTTTAATGTTCTGCAATGGTATCGCCCTTTTTGCCTCCATTTGCACTGCCAGCGCAAATAGTTTTTGGTCATTCGTCGTCTGTAGGTTTCTCACTGGACTGGCTTTCGATAACTGTATCAACATTCCTCTGATTATCGGTAAGCCTTCTACGAAGTAGAAAGTGCGAGAGGTTCGACCGATAAGCCAATGTTTCAGTCACGCGAGAGATAACGTTAGTATGAAGCCAATGTTTCTATTACGTGAAAGATGATGTTGCGTGAGAAATTTTTGATGAATTGTTCCTCGAAGATAATTTTGACGTTGCTGTACTCGATTGAACTATACGGTTCGAGTTCTTGATTCAAGAGCTTTTGCCACCACCAGAGATGAATATATTGATTTTGTTATTGTTAAAGATCGTTTCATCGATTTTCATGTCGTCGAGGATAGTTATATCTTGATATTCTTAAATCGAGTTATACAAGGTGGTTGGTAATTGGTGGTACAAGCGGAAAGAAGTCGAAAATATAGAATACAAATTTTTTTTTTTTAATTCTTCCATCGAGACAACGATCTACAGTGAGATCCGTTATAACGAGACGCGATAAAGTGCACGCGTATCGAGCGAAAATTCAAAGTCGATTTTCTCGAAAACAAAGCCTCGAACGAAAAATTTTTATTCTATATTTTCGACTTCTTTTTTCGCGTAGAATCACCCCCTTTCCGCTTGTACCACCAGTTACCAACCACTCTGTATATTCGTTCGAAATGAAAATTATCACAAAATTTTCAACACGTAATTCGTTTAAATACGTTAGAAGCAAAACACGTGCATTATGTAGCGCTTTTTGTTATACGGACCAGCTCAAACTCGGAACATTCACGGTTGCAGAGTAAACGGATTAATTTAAAATCGGAATTATATTTATAATCTTACAATTATCCTAGAATTATGTTGATGGTATCGTTCATTCGGCTCGTCATCAATTGCTCCATATTAATAATAACCGGTTTCACTCGATAAATCTTCCATGTTCTATTACTGCAACATAAAGAATAATCGTTGTTAAGTATCTTGATATAATAATCAGTTATTCCGAGAGTCATCGACGATCAATTTATCCCGCAGTGCTCGAATATATGGCTGTTTCGAAACGAACGTTGGTCGTGAATATCGCCTTTGGCGTATACTTCGCAGTGGCCAGTACAATTTTACCATGGATAGCCTATTATATCGCGAACTGGAGATATTTTACTTATGTTACTGCCATACCGCTGTTATCTGTCGCTATCACACCGTGGATTCTTCCCGAGAGCGCCCGGTAAGTAAACTCCTAATCGTTCGATTATTCGAATTCTCAACTTGCGCTTTGAGATTTATGCAAATTTACTTATCGATCCATATCACTCGTATTTGCTCTGTTCAAGCTGGTACGTTTCCAACGGGATGATGGACAAGGTTGTTGAGAAACTACGGAGAATAGCTAGGATCAATCGCAGAAATCCAGACTCGCGTATTTGCGATATATTCGTCGTAAGTTCGATCAAATAGAATTCTAGAAAGCTTACGCGAAATCATACGGTACAGTACTTGAATCTGTGCTGACAGATATATTTGATTCACGTCGAAAACACACAGACTCGCGAATGTATTTTAACATGCATAGACAGATTTTAAAAATGAAACGCGATGAAAAATGAAATATGAAATGAAACTTGACTGTCGCGATTCCATTGTGGTATTATATCGATCTCGCACAAAATTTGAAGTAAATCTGGGAATTTATATAGAAATTATAAAATATTTACAATTTACAAGTACAATCGGGGATAAAAATAAGCTGCTATAGTTAATGGAAATAGATGTGAAGAAAGTATAATCAAATTAGTATCAGCCTCATATACTTGAGTTTTATTTATTATATTTCCTTCTAATAATATGCAGATAGTTCAGCAAATGATTGAAATGAATTTTTACATTTTCTCCGCTAATCCACTTAGTTTTGTTCCCGACTGTATTTCGGATCAGAAAAGTATTTAATCAACCAACCACCCATTATATTAATAAATCTCGATATCAAAAGCCATGCCGACTAATTCCATAAAACAGAATGCAAAGTGCCACTGTTCGTGCTATCTATTAATGACGAATAAAATGAAAATAAAATTTCTTTTCAGTGTGTTATGAATTTTGAACTGTGTAAGGGCTAAAGGCACGACTCGTATTATATCTTTCGTTAATTATTCTCGAAATAAATTCTTGCAGAGTAACATGGAGGCACCGGACAAAATTCAAGAATCAGCGACGCTGCTCGATCTGTTCAAAACGCCACGGTTGGCGAGAAACACTATTCTTCTAGTTGCATTCTGGCAAGTATAAGATACGAGTTCATGTTGCGAGAAAATCTTCATAAATAACCGATACAATCTTGTAGGTGTTTCACCCTGATCTCTTTCGACGGTCACGTGTATTCATTAAAACTTATCCAGAGCTCGGTGTTCGTGTCGTTCTCGATCGCCTGAACTTCCAGCTGGGTTATTACTCGCCCTGTTGCTCGACCGATGGGGT
This sequence comes from Bombus vosnesenskii, assembly GCF_011952255.1. Classification (NCBI taxonomy): domain Eukaryota; kingdom Metazoa; phylum Arthropoda; class Insecta; order Hymenoptera; family Apidae; genus Bombus; species Bombus vosnesenskii. Next base: position 29,247 of record NW_022883685.1, read on the forward strand.
CGTAGACTCTGCGGATTTCTCACGATGGCAATGACCTGTGTACTCAGTATCGCTGAACTTATGCTGCATTCCAGTAAATATATCGATCTGTTTATTAAAGTAAAATTAAAACGATTATAATGACGTATTATTGAGAAAAATCTGAAATTAAGTTGATGATGAATGTAAAAGAATTTTGGCAACTTCGAAGGTATTAATCTTGGAAAATAATTATTTTGATGGAACTAGAATTTAGGAATTATTGGGAATTAATTTAGTGGCGAAATTGAAAGAGGTGTGCACATTTTAGAAGGAATAATTTTCTATATGTTGGTTTTCTATAATTTGGAGATTTATAGAAGTTTAAAGTTTGTGTGAAATTTTAATTTGATTTTGATTAAGCTTCGATCGGACTATATTTTTAATTAAACTTACAATCAAGTATTGTGTACCCAGGATTAATTTTGTATTTTTTAATTTATTCCCCAGTGCTCGCGAAATTAGTAATGTCAATATTGTCGCGATTCTGTCTGAACATGGCAGCCAATGTTGGTCTTCAGTATGCAGCAGAACTTCTGCCCACGCCAGTCAGATCGCAGGGCGTATCTTTCATTCATATTTTCGGAATAGTTGCACACTCTTTGGCGCCATATATCACTGACTCGGTAAATAAATATTTATACTACTATTGTTGTTACAACATTTTTGAAACACCGCTAAGTACATCCACGTTCAACTTCTCTTTAATTTATTCCAAAAGATACAATAAGCGCTATTAGAAATTATGAAAAAGTTCTCATGTAAATTTTCTCATGAAAATGTAAAATAGTTTTTTTCTTACCTTAAAACAAGTTGTTTCCTGAAGAAGTTAAATATTATAAAAATCTGATCAAAATATTTCTCACTTTCTAGAAAGCCCGTTTTGGAAGTTGCAACCAACGCTTTTCTTTAACTGATCTTTAATCAAAAAATTGAAATTTAAAATAAAAAATGATGGAATAACTTAAGATATGAAACTATATTGGTTGAAACTTTCTAATGAAACTTTTTAAATGAGAAATACTTTGACCAGATTTTCATAGTATTTAACCTTTGCTCATATAAATTAATATTTGTTCATTAGGCTGCAATTTGGGAGGGATTTCCAATGCTCATTATCAGCACGGTGTCCTTTTTTGGCGCTGCACTGGTTTTGTTCCTGCCGGAAATTGTCGGCCAGAATCTTCCTCAGACTATCAAGCAAGGCGAAGAATTCGGAAGGGACCAACATTTCTGGTCGTTGCCTTGCTACCATAAGACACACTTCAATGGACATCAACACTATCACTCCTGTGAACGATAATTATCTGATTTTTAATAATAATTCAATTAAAAAACACGAAGGAGGATTCGTGTTTTTTTAGAAGTAACAATATTACAAGCGGATCAGTCTGACGATTTTTGTACGAGAAAAAATCGGAACATATTATTTTTCTATTCTCCTACATTAATTTTTATTTTTATCGTTTACGTCTAAGAATTTGTAAGCCTTAATTCTAAAAAGAGCGAGCAAGTTAATGGAAAAATTTCACTTAACTATTCGCGTTAATTTCTTCGGTTTAACTTTTGGGAAATGCTTCGTTAGCTTCGGGAATATTCCAACGATTCGTTTTACGTACAAAATAAGCATGATAAATATTACATCACGGTAATGAAAACTATTGGTGTAATACCTAAGATAAAGATGCAGAGACATTCTTAGAATTTCTAATGACACCTTTATAGATTTCTCGTTTAATATCGCTATTACATTTGAATCACTTTTACCTAACGGTGTCACATAGTCTCGTTGGAAATTTGTCAAATTCCTTAAAGTGATCACTGAAAATTTTCCTAAATTTCCAAGAATTTATTTATCACGAGGTAAAGAAAATGTGTATTAGAAAGATGAGATCGAAGGTTTATCATTTTTTCAATTATGGCGAACGCAATATGTAATCAATGAAAATTTTATATTTTCACGTTGAAAGTTTCTTCAGATAATTATTATCCAGATGATAACTAACTCTTACGAATTAATGCGTGTCTGTAGGATAATCCGATAGACTTGATCCGCTTTTTATATCGAAAGTTGAGCAATCGGTGACGCGTTCTTACACACCGAACCGCGAAAAGCAAAATTTCATATGATCTCACCAATTTCGGATGTCAGTCAAATCAGTCAAATCAGTCAAATAATAAGTTCGCGTTAATATACACGTTCGATTTTTGAAAAGCTTGTTCAATTTAATAAGAGTCTTGGTAACAGGCTTATGTTTTTAGACCTAATTGGTTGTTTTCATTTACAAGTAGCTCGTGTTAAAGTACTCATAAAATGACATTAAAATCAGAAAACTAATAACTGAAAGATTATCATTTTTCCTCTGTGGTAGTTTACATATAACATAATGCAACTAACATGTCACGATTAATGCAAAATAAATAAATTACTAATATAGACATTTTTTTAGTAATTTGTATAATCGTGAAACGAATTGGATTTTCTAAAGGCAAATATTAAAGGAAACGGAATTGATGCCAAATCTATCACAAATATTATTTATACTACTTATTTGCGCAGTTTGAAGCGAATCAAATTGATGAAGGTTTCTTTGTTACATGTTAATTTACATTTTAAAAGACATAACAGGCACGCTAATTAGTTTGCTTAAGATACTTTCGAGATACCAAGTTAGACGCGTTTCCATGAAATCATATCAATTTTATGATGATATTTTTCTATCAAGCATGCAATTATAACCGTATCGTTGATTAGTGCATACAATTATCCATGTACATTCGTCTTTCCGAGTACCGCGCTTCAATATTGCTAATTTCAAATTCGTACATTAATGTTCGTAAATGCTTGAAAATGCTATATAACTGTATCAGCTTCTGTTAAAAACATTTTATAGTAAAATCTCTATAAATTTGTAATATTTTTTAGACAATTTGAATTCATTATATTATACATCATACATTCTAGTCATTTCTAATTAAGTTACTTTTGCGATGTTTAATTATATTTTATGTATATTCTTATAACTCTCTATGTTACGGCGCGTACGATGGTCCGTGCGCCGTCTGAAACTTT